>NW_028259726.1:0-31567 GCF_056163025.1 Triticum urartu | reverse complement strand
AATTTGAAAGAGATGATAGAAGCAGGAGTTCATTTTGGTCATGGTATTAAGAAATGGAATCCTAAAATGGCCCCTTACATTTCGGCAAAGCGTAAAGGTACTCATATTATAAATCTCGCTAGAACGGCTCGTTTTTTATCAGAAGCTTGTGATTTAGTTTTTGATGCAGCAAGTCAGGGAAAAAGTTTCTTAATTGTTGGTACCAAAAAAAGAGCAACAGATTTAGTAGCATCAGCTGCAATAAGGGCTCGTTGTCATTATGTTAATAAAAAGTGGTTCAGTGGTATGTTAACGAATTGGTCGATTACGAAAACTAGACTTTCTCAATTTAGAGACTTAAGAGCAGAAGAAAAAATGGGAAAATTCCACCATCTCCCAAAAAGAGATGTGGCAATCTTGAAGAGAAAATTATCTACTTTGCAAAGGTATCTCGGCGGGATCAAATATATGACGAGATTGCCAGACATTGTGATCGTCCTTGATCAGCAAAAAGAGTATATAGCTCTTCGGGAATGTGCCATTTTGGGGATTCCTACTATTTCTTTAGTCGATACAAATTGTGACCCGGATCTCGCGAATATATCGATTCCAGCCAACGATGACACTATGACTTCAATTCGATTGATTCTTAACAAATTAGTATTTTCAATTTGTGAGGGCCGTTCTCTCTATATAAGAAATCGTTGATTAAGAATATACTAGTGAATTCTTGGGCAACTGCGTAAATTTATGGAATCACTTACTTTACTATATCTTTTTTTTTGCATAGAATTTTTTTTGCATAGAAAAAAGAAGGGGAATATTGATATATATTAGAGGGTATTGATATATATTATGATCTGATGTGCTTTCTTGGTATCCTAAATATAAGATTAATACTTCAAGTTGCTGAGTTGAGAAAGAGATGGTTGAATCAAAAGAATTCCTTTTTTGAAGTTCAATTTTTATCAGAGGACAATATGAATATTATACCTTGTTCCATTAAAACACTCAAGGGGTTATACGATATATCGGGTGTAGAAGTAGGCCAACACTTCTATTGGCAAATAGGAGGTTTCCAAATTCATGCCCAAGTACTCATCACTTCTTGGGTCGTAATTACTATCTTGCTAGGTTCAGTTGTCATAGCTGTTCGGAATCCACAAACCATCCCGACCGACGGTCAGAATTTTTTTGAATATGTCCTTGAGTTTATTCGAGACTTGAGCAAAACTCAGATTGGAGAAGAATATGGTCCCTGGGTTCCCTTTATTGGAACTATGTTCCTTTTTATTTTTGTTTCGAATTGGTCGGGTGCTCTTTTACCTTGGAAAATTATAGAGTTACCCCATGGGGAATTAGCAGCGCCCACGAATGATATAAATACTACTGTTGCTTTAGCTTTACTCACGTCAGCGGCATATTTTTATGCTGGTCTTAGCAAAAAAGGATTGAGCTATTTCGAGAAATATATTAAACCAACTCCAATCCTTTTACCAATTAACATCCTAGAAGATTTCACAAAACCATTATCGCTTAGCTTTCGACTTTTCGGGAATATATTGGCGGATGAATTAGTCGTTGTTGTTCTTGTTTCTTTAGTCCCCTTAGTAATCCCTATACCGGTCATGTTTCTTGGATTATTTACAAGCGGTATTCAAGCTCTTATTTTTGCAACATTAGCCGCAGCCTATATAGGTGAATCCATGGAGGGTCATCATTGAATTGACTCTTTTTGGAAATAGTATTTTTTTTTTTTGCAGCTTAGCTCAATTCATGCATGGTTCCAGATAATCTGCTTGGTTGCAAAAAAATAGTTAGAAATGCGTATGAATATATAGCCTAGAGTTGTAGGAGAGAGAATAGAATAGACTATATTATGGAATTTTCAAAGTATATATGCATTAAGGAGGGTGGAGTCAGGCTAGATCTATACTATAATATCCTTAATGTCTATAAGTGGAGTCCTCTTTTATGCAGGTTTCCACTTTAAGCAATGATTTTAGAATCCGATTCAATAGAAAATGAGAAAATATGCAAACAAAATAGAAGAAACAAATGTATATATATAGGATATTATATTATATATTCCTAGGTTAGATTCATTATCTAATCCGATATATGGATATGGAATTCCCTTCTATGTAGTTCGGACAATTCACATTATCATTTCAATTTGATTTCAATTTGTACTTTTTAGTTACTTTACTTCTCCCCAATAGAGCTTAGAAGTAAGAATTTATTGGTTGATTGTATCCTTAACCATTTCTTTTTTTTGACACGAGGAACTACTCACCATGAATCCACTAATTGCTGCTGCTTCTGTTATTGCTGCTGGATTGGCCGTAGGGCTTGCTTCTATTGGACCTGGAGTTGGTCAAGGTACTGCTGCAGGACAAGCTGTAGAAGGTATTGCGAGACAGCCAGAAGCAGAAGGTAAAATACGAGGTACTTTATTGCTTAGTCTAGCTTTTATGGAAGCTTTAACAATTTATGGACTAGTTGTGGCACTAGCGCTTTTATTTGCGAACCCTTTTGTTTAATCTTAAAAAAAAAATTCTTTCGATTTCGATTAGATACTTTTTTCTTTTTTTAGTAAATTGGTATTTGCTTCCACAATTCCAATTATATCAATACTTTATTTAATTTACTCCTATTTATTACTCCTGGAATTATCTATTTATCGGGACAGATAATACCCCATTCTAGGAAGGGCTGAGTTGAGTATTATTAATTTAGAAGATATGCTCACCTTCTTATTTCCCGTCCTTAGTTTAGGAAAGTGGAAAGTTTTTTCCTTTTATTTTAGGAATTTTGGGAACAGAACATTTCAACAAAGGAAGTCTTTCACCGGTCAAACAAGACGTAAGACTTAATCTAAAAGAAATTACTAGATTGAATCTATTTGCATTAAAAAAACCGATCAAAAAAGGGCGAGCGAAGTAAGTGATCGAAAAACTTTGTTCTTTGTTCGTCCTATCTATAAGAGGAGAGCATATGAAAAATGTAACCCATTCTTTCGTTTTTTTAGCTCACTGGCCATCCGCTGGCAGTTTCGGGCTTAATACCGATATTTTAGCAACAAATCTAATAAATCTAACTGTAGTGGTTGGTGTTTTGATTTTTTTTGGAAAGGGAGTGTGTGCGAGTTGTCTATTTCAAGAATAGATTGGATCTATCCGGCTGCACTTTATAATATTTTTTAGTATTTTTCGGATAAATAAGAAAAGGGTGCACGATCTCGACGAATTACTTCTGAATAAATTCAGAAATCATATGGAAGAACCATAGCATTTCGCGACTCATTGGTAAATCAACTTTGATTCTCTATAAACCAAGAATGTGAGACCATTAACACGGTTAAAGCTAAACTGCTTGAAGTCCAGGCAAAAAGAGGTACTCTTTCTACAACTATATTAGTATTAGTACCAATTTAAACGGGAAATAGCTAATGTAAAATTTATCTGATATAGAACACTCATATCGATAAAATGGTTTGAACTATTTACTAGAAAAAAAAGGGGGCACCCTGCCCTTTTTTAACCAATGCCGAATCGACGACCTATGTATAAAAAAGAGAAATTTTTTGGATTTGAAGAAAAAAAAAATAAAAAAGAATTCTATTAATTTTCATTTTCCATTTATTTAGTTAGTTTTTCTTAATGAAATTGAAATTATTAACTAGAGGGCAAATAAAAATAAAGAAACAACTTTGCTGACCATGATATATTTTTATCTAGGCGGAAGAGTCCTCTTAATATTTATCTAGTCTTATATAGGTTTCGGTATATTGAAATATAAACATAAAAAAGAAGATAGAGGATAGGCTCATTACTTAAAAAAAAGATATGGAAATAGCTATAGAAAAAAAAAAAGGAGCGTGAGAGCCAAATGAATCGAAAGATTCATGTTTGGTTCGGGAAGAGATCATAAAAGTTGTAAACTTACAAAATAATCTACTTTCATTAAAAGATTTATTAGATAATCGAAAACAGAGGATCTTGAGTACTATTCGAAATTCAGAAGAATTGCGTAGAGGGACCATTGAGCAACTCGAAAAAGCTCGGATTCGATTACAGAAAGTCGAACTAGAAGCGGATGAGTATCGAATGAATGGATACTCTGAGATAGAACGAGAAAAAGCAAATTTGATTAATGCTACTTCTATTAGTTTGGAACAATTGGAAAAGTCTAAAAACGAAACCCTTTATTTTGAAAAACAAAGGGCAATGAATCAGGTCCGACAGCGGGTTTTCCAACAGGCCGTACAAGGAGCTCTAGGAACTCTGAATAGTTGTTTGAATACCGAGTTACATTTCCGTACGATTCGTGCTAATATTGGCATTCTCGGGTCCCTGGAATGGAAGAAATAATTAAATTAATTAGGCCTTGAACTTCTACTTTCGTTTAGAATTTAGGCATTATTTTTCCCCTTGCTTCCGAAAAAAGAGTCAAGAAACACTAATGGCAACCCTTCGAGTCGACGAAATTCATAAAATTCTCCGCGAACGTATTGAACAATATAATAGGAAAGTAGGGATTGAGAATATAGGTCGCGTAGTTCAAGTGGGGGATGGGATTGCTCGTATTATAGGTCTTGGTGAAATAATGTCAGGTGAATTAGTCGAATTTGCAGAAGGTACTAGGGGTATTGCTCTGAATTTGGAATCCAAAAATGTTGGGATTGTATTAATGGGCGATGGGTTGATGATACAAGAGGGAAGTTTTGTAAAAGCAACAGGAAGAATTGCTCAGATACCCGTGAGTGAGGCTTACTTGGGTCGTGTTGTAAATGCTCTGGCTAAACCTATTGATGGGAAAGGCGAAATTATAGCTTCCGAATCTCGCTTAATTGAATCTCCTGCTCCAAGTATAATTTCCAGGCGTTCCGTATACGAACCTCTTCAAACAGGGCTTATTGCTATCGATTCGATGATCCCTATAGGGCGCGGTCAGCGAGAGTTAATTATTGGGGACAGACAGACTGGCAAAACAGCAGTAGCCACAGATACAATTCTCAATCAAAAAGGGCAAGGTGTAATATGTGTTTATGTAGCTATCGGTCAAAGAGCATCCTCCGTAGCTCAAGTAGTAACTACTTTCCATGAGGAGGGGGCCATGGAATACACTATTGTAGTAGCTGAAATGGCGGATTCACCTGCTACATTACAATACCTCGCTCCTTATACGGGAGCAGCCCTGGCTGAGTATTTTATGTACCGCGAACGGCATACTTTAATAATTTATGATGATCTCTCCAAACAGGCACAAGCTTATCGCCAAATGTCCCTTCTATTAAGAAGACCTCCCGGACGTGAGGCTTATCCAGGGGATGTTTTTTATTTGCATTCACGCCTTTTAGAAAGAGCCGCTAAATTAAATTCTCTTTTAGGCGAAGGAAGTATGACCGCTTTACCAATAGTTGAGACTCAATCTGGAGACGTTTCCGCCTATATTCCTACTAATGTAATCTCCATTACAGATGGACAAATATTCTTATCTGCGGATCTATTCAATGCCGGAATTCGACCCGCTATTAATGTGGGTATTTCTGTTTCCAGAGTAGGATCCGCGGCTCAAATTAAAGCCATGAAACAAGTAGCTGGCAAATCAAAATTGGAACTAGCGCAATTCGCAGAGTTACAAGCCTTTGCACAATTCGCCTCTGCTCTCGATAAAACAAGTCAGAATCAATTGGCAAGGGGTCGACGATTAAGGGAATTGCTTAAACAATCCCAGGCAAATCCTCTCCCAGTGGAAGAGCAGATAGCTACTATTTATACCGGAACAAGAGGATATCTTGATTCGTTAGAAATTGAACAGGTAAATAAATTTCTGGATGAGTTACGTAAACATCTAAAAGATACTAAACCTCAATTCCAAGAAATTATATCTTCTAGCAAGACATTCACCGAGCAAGCGGAAATCCTTTTGAAGGAAGCTATTCAGGAACAGCTGGAACGGTTTTCTCTTCAGTAACAAATAAATTTTGCATGTCTACTCTTGTTAGTAGAATAGGAATCGTTGAGAAAGCTTTTTCATTTGAATCATGCAAAAAAGTTTTCTTTGTTTTTAGTTTAGTATAGTTATTTAAAGAATAGATAGAAATAAGATTGCGTCCAATAGGATTTGAACCTATACCAAAGGTTTAGAAGACCTCTGTCCTATCCATTAGACAATGGACGCTTTTCTTTCATATTTTATTCTTTCTTTTATTTTTTTGCTTCTTCCGAGAAAAAACTGTTAGACCAAAACTCTTTTAGGAAATCAAAAAATCCAGATACAAATGCATGATGTATATATTATATCATGCATATATCATAAAGAAGGAGTATGGAGGCGGTAGTGGGAATCGAACCCGCAACCCCAAGGTTATGAGCCTTATGAGCTACCAAACTGCTCTATACTCTTAAACTAAAGAGGGGTAACTAGTGGATAAAAGAGGGTTGGATACGCCCCTCTACCAATATCTATACAAATAGAATAGTCCATTTATACAGAATGGTAAAGAGGGCTCCTCTATGATTATCAATTCCAGAAATCCATACAAATACGAAAGGGTATTTTATCCTTACCAACTGGATCTTGTTGCACCCGGTAACAAACATTCATAAACCATTTCTCGAAGTACGTGTCCGGATAGCCCAAAATGTCGATAGTTAGCTCTAGGTCTTCCGGTCAAAAAACAACGTCGATGAAGGCGTGTAGGTGCACTATTACGCGGTAGGGATTGCAATTTTTCTCGCATTTTCGTTTTTTCACTCAAACTCAAGGGAGAAACTTTGCTTCTTATCTTTTTTTTTAAAGATTGACGAATCAAATGATATTTCTGTTCTAATTTCTGCCGCTTCTTCTCCCTCTGAATCAAACTTTTTTTTGCCATAATGTGTCGTTGCTATTATTACCAAGTATACGGTTCTAATCCTAGATGGAAAAATAAATAGAAAAAGAAATCTAAAAAGGCAGATCCTCCCTCTCTATCAAGAGTAATGAACTAGGTGCTGATACAGTACAAAAAAACAAACTAAATTAACCAAACTTGCCTGATGTTGAGGCAATCAAGAAAGCTGCATAAGTGAATATATAACCCACGGAAAAGTGAGCTAATCCAACCAATCTTGCTTGCACAATGGAAAGAGCCACGGGCTTATCTCTCCAGCGAATTAAATTAGCTAAAGGTGTGCGTTCATGAGCCCATGCTAAAGTCTCAATTAATTCCTGCCAATACCCCCGCCAGGAAATTAAGAACATAAATCCAGTAGCCCAAACAAGATGTCCAAATAAGAACATCCACGCCCATACCGATAAACTATTCATCCCAAAAGGATTATATCCATTGATAAGTTGTGAAGAGTTTAACCATAGGTAATCTCTTAACCATCCCATCAAATAAGTGGAGGATTCATTAAATTGTGAAACGTTGCCCTGCCATAATGTGATATGTTTCCAATGCCAATAAAAAGTAACCCACCCAATGGTATTTAACATCCAGAAAACTGCCAAATAAAATGCGTCCCAAGCAGAAATATCACAAGTACCGCCGCGCCCTGGGCCGTCACAAGGAAAACTATATCCAAAATCCTTTTTATCTGGCATTAATTTGGAACCGCGTGCATCTAAAGCGCCCTTTACTAAAATCAATGTAGTTGTATGCAAACCTAGAGCAATAGCATGATGAACCAAGAAATCCCCAGGTCCTATTGTTAAGAAAAGCGAATTACTATTCTCATTAACAGCATTCAACCATCCGGGCAACCATAGGCTTCGACCCGCATTGAAAGCGGGGCCATTCGTTGAAGATAAGAGTATATCGAACCCATATGTCGTCTTGCCATGAGCAGATTGTATCCATTGGGCAAATATAGGTTCGATCAAGATTTGCTTTTCTGGAGTACCAAAAGCAAGCATGACGTCGTTATGAACATAAAGGCCCAAGGTATGGAATCCTAGAAAGAGGCTAGCCCAACTTAAATGAGATATGATAGCTTCTTTATGGTCTAACATTCTTGCCAATACATTATCCTCATTCTGTTCCGGATTGTAATCCCTAATGAAAAAAATAGCTCCATGAGCAAAAGCCCCTGTCATGATGAACCCTGCAATATATTGGTGATGAGTATATAAAGCAGCTTGAGTAGTAAAGTCTTGTGCTATGAATGCATAAGGAGGTAAAGAGTACATATGTTGAGCTACTAAGGAAGTAATAACCCCTAAAGAAGCTAGAGCAAGACCTAACTGAAAATGAATCGAATTGTTGATTGTGTCATAAAGGCCCTTATGCCCACGCCCTAATCGACCCCCCGGAGGAGTATGCGCTTCTAAAAGATCTTTAATACTGTGCCCAATTCCGAAGTTAGTTCGATACATGTGACCGGCAATGAGAAAAATAAATGCAATAGCTAAATGATGGTGAGCCATATCGGTCAGCCACAAACTTTGTGTTTGTGGATGGAATCCCCCAAGAAGAGTTAGAATGGCAGTTCCCGCTCCTTGAGCGGTACCAAATAAATGATTACTCGAATCAGGGTTTTGGGCATAAAGATTCCATTGACCCGTCAAAAGGGGTCCCAACCCCTGGGGATAGGGTAATACATCTAAGAAATTATTCCATCGAACGTACTCCCCCCTGGATGCGGGAATAGCAACATGAACTAAATGTCCTGTCCAAGCCAAAGAACTTACCCCGAAAAGTCCTGACAAATGATGATTGAGACGAGATTCCGCGTTTTTGAACCACGAAAGGCTTGGTTTCCATTTGGGTTGTAGATGTAACCAACCCGCTATTAAGGACAGCGTAGAAAGAAATAATAGAAAAAGAGCTCCAGTATAAAGATCCTCATTGGTGCGTAATCCTATTGTATACCACCACTGATAAACTCCAGAATAAGCAATATTCACTGGACCAGCAGCACCTCCTCGAGTAAAGGCTTCCACAGCGGGTTGACCAAAATGAGGATCCCAAATCGCATGAGCAATAGGTCTTACGTGTAAAGGATCCTGTATCCATGATTCAAAATTTCCTTGCCAAGCTACATGAAACAGATTTCCGGACGTCCATAGAAAGATTATTGCTAATTGCCCAAAGTGAGAAGCAAAAATGTTCTGATAAAGACGTTCTTCAGTAATATCATCATGACTTTCGAAATCATGTGCGGTAGCAATACCAAACCAAATACGACGAGTAGTGGGGTCCTGAGCTAAGCCTTGGCTAAACCTGGGAAATCTTAATTCCATAATGCCTTTCAAATCCTCCTAGCCACTATCCTACTGCAATAATTCTCGCTAAGAAGAATGCCCATGTCGTGGCAATTCCACCCAGAAGGTAATGGGTTACTCCTACAGCGCGTCCTTGTATAATGCTCAAGGCTCTAGGCTGAGTAGCAGGAGCAACTTTTAATTTGTTATGAGCCCAAACGATAGATTCAATGAGTTCTTGCCAATAACCACGGCCGCTGAATAAAAACATTAAACTGAAGGCCCAGACAAAATGAGCACCTAAGAAAAAAAGACCATATGCAGATAATGAAGAACCATAAGACTGAATGACTTGCGATGCCTGTGCCCACAAGAAATCTCGAAGCCACCCATTAATCGTAATGGAACTCTGTGCAAAGTTTCCCCCTGTAATATGAGTTACCACCCCTTGATCACTTATAGTACCCCAAACATCCGACTGCATTTTCCAACTGAAATGGAAAATGACTACCGAAATTGCATTGTACATCCAGAATAAACCTAAGAAAACATGATCCCAGGCGGATACTTGACATGTTCCCCCTCGGCCAGGCCCATCGCAAGGAAAGCGAAAACCTAGATTTGCTTTATCGGGTATCAAACGGGAACTCCGAGCAAATAAAACACCTTTCAAAAGTATTAATACAGTCACATGTATGGTAAATGCATGAATGTGATGGACTAAAAAATCTGCGGTTCCTAATGGAATAGGTAACAAAGCCACTTTGCCACCTACTGCTACTAACTCGCCGCCTCCCCACGTTAAGCTAGTACTTGTTGTTGCACCAGGAGCTGTTACGCCAGGCGCAGTAGCATGGATATTTTGTACCCATTGAGCAAAGATAGGTTGTAATTGTATGGCAGTATCCGAAAACATATCTTGTGGACGGCCTAAAGCACTCATGGTATCATTATGAATGTACAAGCCAAAACTGTGAAAACCTAGAAATATACATACCCAGTTAAGGTGGGATATGATTGCATCGCGGTGTCTAAGGACGCGATCTAATAGATCGTTGTATCGAGTAGTTGGATCATAGTCTCTTACCATAAAAATTGCTGCATGTGCAGCAGCACCGACTATTAGAAATCCGCCAATCCACATGTGGTGTGTGAACAAGGAAAGTTGTGTACCATAGTCAGTAGCTAGGTATGGATAGGGAGGCATAGAATACATATGATGAGCTACAACAATGGTTGTAGAGCCTAGCATAGCTAGGTTAAGAGATAATTGAGCATGCCATGACGTTGTTAAGATTTCATAAAGACCCTTATGGCCTTGTCCTGTAAATGGGCCCTTGTGAGCCTCCAAAATATCTTTAAGTCCATGGCCAATACCCCAATTGGTCCTATACATATGACCTGCGATTAGGAAAAGAATAGCAATAGCTAAATGATGGTGCGCAATATCGGTCAGCCAGAGACCACCGGTTACTGGATCTAGTCCTCCGCGAAAAGTCAGAAATTCTGCGTATTTGGACCAATTTAAAGTGAAAAAAGGGGTTGCTCCTTCGGCAAAACTAGGATAAAGTTGAGCCAAAAGGTCCCGATTCAAGATAAATTCATGAGGAAGTGGTATCTCTTTAGGATCCACCCCAGCGTCAAGAAATTGGTTAATTGGTAAAGATACATGAATTTGGTGCCCCGCCCAAGAAAGAGACCCAAGTCCTAATAATCCCGCTAAGTGGTGATTCAACATGGATTCTACATCTTGGAACCAGGCCAATTTGGGAGCGGCTTTGTGATAATGGAACCAACCAGCAAAAAGCATTAACGCTGCAAAAATCAATGCACCAATTGCAGTACAATAGAGTTGTAATTCACTAGTTATTCCAGATGCTCGCCAAAGCTGAAAAAAACCAGAGGTTATTTGGATTCCTCGGAAACCCCCGCCTACATCACCATTCAATATTTCTTGCCCTACTATAGGCCAAACTACCTGAGCACTGGGTCCAATGTGAGTAGGATCACTTAGCCATGCTTCATAATTGGAAAAACGGGCGCCATGAAAGTACATGCCACTCAACCAAAGAAAGATAATGGAAAGTTGCCCGAAATGAGCACTAAAGACTTTTCGAGAAATCTCCTCCAAATCACCAGTATGACTATCGAAATCGTGAGCATCAGCATGTAGGTTCCAGATCCAAGTGGTAGTATCAGGGCCCTTAGCTAGTGTTCTTGAGAAATGGCCGGGTCTGGCCCATTCCTCAAAAGATGTTTTTACAGGATCCCTATCCACAACAATTTTTACTTCTGGTTCCGGCGAACGAATAATCATTAAGTCCTCCTCTTTCCGGACAAGACATACAAAGAGACCCGCCAACTGTCTTTTTAGTGAA
The DNA here is from genome assembly GCF_056163025.1 of Triticum urartu. Lineage (NCBI taxonomy): Eukaryota > Viridiplantae > Streptophyta > Magnoliopsida > Poales > Poaceae > Triticum > Triticum urartu. The sequence goes on along the minus strand of NW_028259726.1, from coordinate 20,015 downwards.
TCTTTGAAAGATATATATTTTGAAAGATAGATTTTGAAAGATAGATTTTGAAAGATAGATATTGTGATTAGTTCTTTTCTTTACTATCTACCATCCTTCTATTTTTTTTTTAGTTATTCACTGGAGCAATTATATATTGAAGTCAATCCGAGGCAAGTGTTCGGGTCTATTATGACATAAAGATTAGGTGCCTAACGGACATTGTTTATCTTGAAAAACAAATATTTCTCGACGTAAGAAAAAAATCTTTTTTATTTTTAATTTAAGAAACTAGTGTATTTTTTTTGAGGGCATAAGCTCCTATCTATATCTACTTTCCTTGAGCATAATATAGGGTTTTTTATTTGATTCTAAATTCCAAGATAACTCATTAGAATTATTAATAAGATGGTCCTAATATATTAGCAATATTTAGATTGCCCCCTCTTTTTATTCACTTTATTACTTCTATTCTAGACCCTATCCCTATGGTTTATTCTTATGAAATATCATATAAAATAGAAGGTATAAGAAATGGATATAATGAAATTCTTGATTCGATCTTACGACCTAATTTATTTGATTAATGGATCAACAACCAAACCACCCATTTTATGAAAAAGAAGGAGCATGGTCTTATTCAAATTCAAAGCGCTTCGTAATCTTCAACCAGTTCTGTGCTTCAATATAATTTCCCGGAGTAAGCGCTATAGCTTGTTTCCAATATTCAGCAGCTTGATCAAACCAAGCTTCCGCAATTTCCGAATCACCCTGTAGAATGGCCTGTTCTCCTCGGTCGGAATAGGAAGTTCCTTCCCTTAGAACCGTACTTGAGAGTTTCCTACCTCATACGGCTCAGAAATTGCTATCTGAATTTCCCCTATCTTAACTGAATTCGATTTATCAAAAATCGATCCAATTTGTTCTTGGGTTAAGCAGAAGAAATTAATTACCTAAGTTTCAAACCCTAATTTTTATCAATAATCAGTTTGATCTTTTTTCCCACCTTCAGAAGAATGAAGCATAGATAGATATAGAGCCTTCGTTCAAATTTTCTGAGAGGTAACTATCCCGGTTTCATATATGAAATCTCTATAGAATCCTTGAAAAAGACTTTTTTCCATAAGAAAGAAAAAAGAACTTACTATCTTTGGGATCTGATACTACACCGCTGCTTAATCCCTTAGTGGATCGGCTCTATTACATAAGCGGATTCCTAAATTTTGCCCCATATCATGGGATAAGTAAGCAGTTTTTTTTAGTTGTATCGACCCAGTCGCTCACTAATTGATCTTTACGGTGCTTTCTCTATCAATTTGAGAAACTTTATCCATAGAGTAGTAGTATAGGCCATACTTTCTTCGTTTTTTGATTCTCGTGAAGTGTCCTTCCTTCCTACAGCTGATAGGGAAAAATCGTTGTTTTTACGATCCCTATGTAGAAAGCCCTTTTTTTCTAGTATTTACTAGAAAATTTGATCCTCTCTTTTTTTTTTTTCTTTCTATAGTGGAGATAGTCGCACGTAATGACAGATCACGGCCATATTATTAAAAGCTTGCGGTAAGAAGGGGTTTCGTTCTAGTGCCCGGAAATAATATTCCAAAGCCTTTGTATGCTCTCCATTGCTTGTGTGTATAAGGCCTATGTTATAGAGTATATAACTTCGATCATAGGGATCGATTTCTAGTCGCGTAGCTTCATAATAATTTTGCAAAGCTTCCGCATAATTTCCTTCGGATTGAGCCAACATCCGTTACGGTCGTTCATTCTATTCAAAAAATCTCCGTTCCAAAACCGTACATGAGGTTTTCATCTCATACGGCTCCTCCCTTCTGTACATAATAGTACTAAGCGAAATAATCTATAGAATCAAAATAGAATTAGTCCCGTCTCATTATGAACCGAAAGGGGCTGGTATTTTTCCAAGAAATCTCTAGCCAACCTTCCCACAAGAGGTTTTTCTTAACACCAATGAATTCTATTAATGCTAGAGGAAAACGATAGCTCCAATAATTTCTTTGTTCTCAACGCCTCCTATTTAGAGGAATTAGCTACTTCAACGATCTTTGATGGTTATAGGGGTATCCAAAGTACAAACCTGATGGTTGTTTGTTATCCCAACCATTCTTCCCAGCCCTGATACCGATCAGGAAAGGGGTAATTTCTAACAAAGTTTTTCTCTTGTTGATTCCTATTTCTAGGTGTAGTGCTTTTCTCCCCTATGCTGCCTACGGATACTAATAGAGTAGGATTGGCCTGTAATCCATACCATACCATATCCTGTAGGTGTAACCTTTCGCTCAATACTCAAATCTACAATTGAAGTATCTGAAGCCGCATCAATCGAGGATACACGACGGAAGGAATTGTTAGTTCGCCTCACCTTCCCGAAGCGTGGGTTTGTTTGCTTTACAAATTTGGTTCTCTCTATGCCAACCCCCCTCTCTTTTTCGTAAGACTGAGGTATAGGTAGGGCTAAAAAAAAGCAAAAAAAAGAGTCAAATCGCACCATCTCTATAATAAGTAAATGCCTTTTTTTCTCCTGAGGTTGTCGGAATTATTCGCAATAAAATATTGGCTACAATTGAGGAGGTCTTATCAATGAAATTTCCATTTCCACGGGATCTAGGCATAATTCCCAACCCATTCTATATAGAATTGTTTTCATTCCTTCACAAAATAACATAAAAACAAACACATTCGATTCTTATAATTATAAATAGATTGATCCATATGCTCTACTCTAAATCCATATGCTTTAAATGGATAAGAGAGATATGGATTTTCCGCTCAGCTCAAATTGTATCCTTTTCCTTCTGCTTGGACACGAAGAGATATGAAATATTTGACTAAGACTGGATTTCATTCCACTTTCCTATTTCTGAACAACAACTTATGTTATCAACTATTTCGTGTTTTCAAAGTTATTAATTGTCTCATACCCTATTTTTGATTTCGATAGTATGGTGTAGCGTATCTTATGCAAACGGAATTCTAAGGTTTCTTTATTTTATTATGCAATAAGAAGAATTCTTCCATTTTCTTTTTCTTTAGTTGCGGGAAAACCCAAATTAAAACTTTTATTTTATAGCGAGCGCAATTTCTAGTAAAAAATCCTGTATCCTTCCACTTAGATCAAAAGGAATTTTTCCAATAGAACTATGGAACCCCCGAGTGGTTGCGGTTGTACCTGTACTGCAGGAATAAGAAAACTCGCTATTCACTCAGTTTATTTTCCATAATAAGTTATGTAGGAGAGATGGCCGAGCGGTTCAAGGCGTAGCATTGGAACTGCTATGTAGACTTTTGTTTACCGAGGGTTCGAATCCCTCTCTTTCCGTTTTTCTTAATTCATCAACGTTAAGGATCACAATGTATCAAATCAAATAACAATTTTTTCCAGCAATAATATAATATCTTATATTATCTTATTTTGATTTAATAGAAATTAGAAATTCTCTATAGCAAATTACTGTGGTATGTAAAATACACATAGAGGAAAAAAGAAAAAAGGATCCTAATCCTAGGGTTAATCAATTTTAGCTAGTTGATGGGAAAATACAAATTAATGGTAATGGTCTTAGGGCGATTTAGTTCGGGGAAAGGGGAAGGGGAAGAAAATTCTATGAACCTTTCCTTTTTTCGTTAAGTTCAAGTCTGACGAGAGTAATATTCTACAACTAACAACTCATTTATTTTGAGACCGACCCACTTCCTATCTAGGATTTTATTTACTAGTCCTTTATATTCCAACGTGTCAATCGCCAAATGCTTTGGCAATTTCCCCGGGTCCGATGAAGCAATATAATTTTGAACCAGACCTTTTGATCTTTGGTTATCTTTCGTAGTAATAATATCTCGGGGTTTGCAACGAAAACTTGGTATATTGACTATACGACCATTAACTAAAATATGTCTATGGTTGACTAATTGGCGGGCCCCAGGAATGGTTGAAGCCATACCCAATCGAAAAAGGATATTATCCAAACGCATTTCAAGTAATTGTAGTAAAACCTGGCCTGTTGACCTTTTTGCTTTTCCAGCGATATGTACATATCTAAGTAATTGTCGTTCTGTCAGACCATAATGAAAACGCAATTTCTGTTTTTCTTGAAGACGAATACGATATTGCTCCTTTTTCCCAGAATTGAATTTTTTTTTAAGATTACTTCCGGATTTAGGTGTTTTTCTAGTGAGTCCTGGTAAAGCTCCCAGACGGCGTATTTTTTTTAAACGAGGTCCTCGATAACGGGACATGAAGACTCCTTTTTTTATTTTATTGAAATTTCATTTTACACAATTAATTTCATTGTATTTACATTACAGAATACATCGAAATTAAAACTGAATTAAACTACAGGATAAACAGAGTAAAATCAACTAAAGTACCCCAAAAAATGGAATTTCATCAAAATCTTTTTTTTTTGTATATATATTATTTATTTTATTGTTTTGTATCTAGCAAAATTGTAAGGTAAAAAACATAAAAGATCCTGGATTCTCCATTTAATTCGGAAAAAAAGAGATTCTTGTTCGTAGAACATCGATAGAGAAAAAAAAGCCGACTATCGGATTTGAACCGATGACCCTCGCATTACAAATGCGATGCTCTAACCTCTGAGCTAAGTGGGCTTACATAACGGAAATAGTGTAACAAATAGAAATAGGTATAGTATAGGAAATCCGTAAAATCTCAGATATTAGTTATTAATCTTAGCTATTAACTAGTTCTAAATTTGAAGTTATACTTATAAAAATAAAAAAATACTAAAACTTCTTAAAGATAAAGTTAGCTTGATATGCTTAACTATAGGATATTAAAAAATAAAATTATAGAATTTATTGGTATTTTCATTCGATCATTATAGACTTTATTATTTGTTAATAATTTGAGGATTAATATTTCACTAAGGGGAACATAGAGTCAGAGTAAATAAAATTGCTAATTCTGATTAGAAAAAAAGAATAAATATCAAGCGTTATAGTATAATTTTGAATACTATAAAAAAGTAAGACGGGAGGTGGGGGAGATAAAAACTTTTGGATATATTGATTCGGATTGAATTGCAAATACATCAAGGATAGAATCAATTCAATTCTGAATTGCAATAAGCAAGCGAGGTCTCTCAAATAGAGTCGAACTGAACTGCTAGACTACGTTGAGTGATGAACTCAATGATTCAAAAAAAAAACTAAGAGATGGATGAAATTACACAAGGAATCCTGGTCTCAAAGAAGAGGGAAATGGGGATATGGCGAAATCGGTAGACGCTACGGACTTGATTGTATTGAGCCTTGGTATGGAAACCTGCTAAGTGGTAACTTCCAAATTCAGAGAAACCCTGGAATTAAAAAAGGGCAATCCTGAGCCAAATCCGTGTTTTGAGAAAACAAGGGGTTCTCGAACTAGAATACAAAGGAAAAGGATAGGTGCAGAGACTCAATGGAAGCTGTTCTAACGAATCGAGTTAATTACGTTGTGTTGTTAGTGGAATTCCTTCTAGTTCTAAATTAGAGAAAGAGGGGTTTTATACCTTATACATTTAATAAACACGTATAGATACTGACATAGCAAACGATTAATCACAGAACTCATATTATATTCTAATTATAATATAGGTTCTTTATCTTTTTTAAAAATGAAATTAGAAATGATAATGATATTATGAAATAAAAAACTCATATCATAATTTTTTTTTTTCATTATTGTGAATCCACTCCAATCGAATATTGAATAATCAAATTCTTCAATTAAAATTCAAAGTTTTCGAGATCTTTAAAAAAGTGGATTAATCGGACGAGGACAAAGAGAGAGTCCCATTCTACATGTCAATACTGACAACAATGAAATTTCTAGTAAAAGGAAAATCCGTCGACTTTATAAGTTGTGAGGGTTCAAGTCCCTCTATCCCCAAATCCTCTTTTATTCCCTAACTATACTATATTATTATTATTTATCCTCTTTTTTTTTTTCTTTTTATCAATGCACTTTTTTTTCTTTTTATCAATGCAATGGGTTTAAGATTCATTAGCTTTCTCATTCTACTCTTTCACAAAGGAATGCGAAGAGAACTCAATGGATCTTATCCTATTCATTGAATAGATTTCTTTTTTATTAGAGTATCGGCAAGAAATCTTGGTTATTCACTCTATTTTTAAGTTTTATTTAAGTAAACCATGCACAATGCATAGGACTACCCCCCCCATTTTCAAATTTAAAATTTGAAATACTTTAATTAATTTTTAGTCCTTTTAATTGACATAGATACAAATACTCTACTAGGATGATGCACAAGAAAAGGTCAGGATAGCTCAGTTGGTAGAGCAGAGGACTGAAAATCCTCGTGTCACCAGTTCAAATCTGGTTCCTGGCAGAGAAAAAAAAAAAAAAGATCCACCGAATAGGTATTGATCCAAATACCTCGAGATGGATTGTGATACATATTCATTAATAATATTTATTCATCTAAGTGGATAAATCTATAATATAAATATAGAGGCACTTCTTTTTCTTTTTAAAGAAGTTTTAAAATATATCTTTTCTTTATGATAAAGAAGGGGGTGAGATTCCCCTTTATTTTTTTGCGTTTCTTAATTTTGTATTCCGCTATTCCGACGAATATTTTTTTAGTCTTGCTTATCTTTATCTTATCTTATTTTCCTAGTTGTGCTAAGTAATGTGCGCGGTACAAAGTTCCTGGTAGAGAACTTCTTTGAGTCATCCTATTTTTCTGTTCATATGAAGGAAATTAATATGCGATTTTCAAAATAGGGGAATCCAAATGAAACCCTTTTTTTGCTCAGTCTATCTGGAATGCTTTTGTATAATTAGGAATTAATTATAAATAGGTATTCCGTTTCATCTAGGAAAAGAACCTAAAAATATTCCTTGACTTGAATAAAATCTGGAGTTGTGTTGTATAAGTGAGCATGAATTTCTTATCATTCAATGAGCATCTTGTATTTCATAAAAATTGGGGGTTATATAATCCTTACGTAAGGGCCAGCCTATCCAACTTTCAGGCATTAGGATACGTTTAAGGCGCGGATGATTATCATAAGAGATTCCCACCATATCATAAGATTCGCGTTCTTGAAAATCGGCACTTCTCCAAATCCAGAAGACAGACGGAATTCTAGGATTATCCTTTTGGGCAAAGACTTTTATGCAGACTTCTTCTGGATTATCTATACCATATTGTATTCTCGTAAGATGATACACGCTAGCTAAAGATCCACCGGGTGCTACATCATAAGCACATTGGGAGCGTAAATAATTGTAACCATATACATATAAAATGACAGCAATGGAATCCCAATCCCCTGCTTTTATTTGTAAAGTCTCTATTCCTCGGTGATCAAAGCCCAAAGATCTATGAACCACCTCATGTTTGACTAGCCAATTAGATAACCAACCCTGCTGCATTGTCTTCATCTCTCCCTCTTTGTATAAATATTTCACATTTCGGATGCAAGTTTGAAAGATTGCCCTGCTTTTTATTTTTCTACACAAAAGAGCCCCTCTCCTAATTCACTAATTTGTAGGAAGGTACTGAACTTTTGGATTTGAAAAAAGTTTCAGAAGATATATCTAATGTAGATGGTGATTGATAGAGCAATTCTTGCTCATAAGTTCCTGTATGAGTACTGCGCCTAACATAAAGCTTGTGACTGGTAGTAAAACATCTATTTTTATTTTGAGATAGAGTTTGATCCTCAACTATTTCTCGCGATATCTTCTTACGAAGTTTTGTTAGGGCATCTATAACTGCCTCCGGTTTAGGTGGGCAGCCCGGCAAGTAGACATCCACAGGAATTAACTTATCAACTCCCCGAACAGTACTATAGGAATCCGTACTGAACATTCCCCCTGTAATAGTACAGGCTCCCATAGCAATGACGTATTTTGGTTCAGGCATTTGCTCGTATAATCTCACTAAAGAGGGAGCCATTTTCATTGTTACCGTACCGGCTGTTAAAATTAGGTCTGCTTGCCTAGGACTTGATCTTGGTACCAATCCATAACGATCAAAGTCGAATCGTGAGCCTATTAATGAAGCAAATTCAATGAAACAACAACTGGTACCGTATAGAAGGGGCCATAAACTGGAGAGTCTTGACCAATTCGAAAGATCATTTGGTGTAGTTGAAATAACAGAATTGGAACTTGTTTGGTCAAGTAAGGGAAACTCAATCAAATTCATAACTGTCTCAATAGAATCTTTTCCTTCTTTTTTTTTGTCTAAATATTCAGTTAAGACCATTCCAAGGCTCCTTTTCGCCATGCATAAACTAAACCAACAACTAAGATAAGCACGAAAATCAAAGCTTCGATAAAAACGGATACACCCAATACGTCGAAACTCATTGCCCAAGGGTATAGAAAGACGGTTTCCACATCAAAAACAACAAAAACGAGCGCAAACATATAATAGCGTATTCGGAATTGTACCCAAGCCCCTCCCATGGGTTCTATACCCGATTCATAACTAGAAAGCTTCTCTGGTCCTTCACTAACCGGGGCTAAAAGTCCTGAAATCGAAAATGCCAAAATAGGAATAAGGCTTGCTATTATTAGAAATGTCCAAAAAATATCATATTCGTGAAGCAGAAACATAATGTACTCCCATTAATGTGGAATAGGCGGAACTTAAATTAGTCAATTCAATTCAGCATTGTCAATTTATCCAGAACTTCTCTCTTTTCCTCGGTGAAACAAGAATCTTTTTTGTTCAAACAAAAGCGCTTAGTTTAAGTTTAGCCTTTGTTTCCTCTGTGCTGCATCTTCTTTAAAGATTCATCCAATGGAATCCCAACTCCCTTTCTTTTGGATTTCCATTCTATTTAGATATGGTGTATGTAGATCTAATTCTTATATAAAGAAAACTTTCTCGTTTCACTTTGTCTCGCTTTCTCTAGAATCTCTAGAAAAAAGAATAGCTCTATCCTTTATTTAATATTTAATAATAAAATAATAAGAGACTATTAAATAAAAATGAGAATACTACTAAATTAGAACCTAATTAAGATAGTAGGACTAATCTATGCAGTATAATTAATGAGAAGTAATACTATAAAATAAAAATAAAGAACTCTATTTCAGAACTATGAGACAGAATATTCTGTTTTCTTATTTACTCTTTACTTTATTTTTTCTATTTAAAGTTGATCAATTTACATAATGTATCTATAAACAAAGTAATAAATATACTTAAAACAAAGTAGGAATTCGCAAAATGGATAAAATCATTGCAGTTATTATAGGGAAGTCTAGAGATATCCTATTTGAAGGAGGACGGGATTCAAATCAGGGAAAGGATCCTTTCTTCTATTGATTTGATAGAAATTCGTTTTTCTTTTCCTGTCTGTATGATTTTGATTTTCGATGAATGAGCCTTTGGTAATGCTTTTATCTCTATTCTATGTCGCAGGCGCCTATCCAGTCTATAAACAAATACTAATGAGAAAATGAAAACTATACTAAACTAAAGAAAACATAGGATAGAGATCCTAAAATCTAAAAAAGGGCATATTAGGGCTATACGGATTCGAACCGTAGACCTTCTCGGTAAAACAGATCAAACGGATTATTATCGAAATGATTTGAACTGTTTCAAAGACCCAACATGCATTTTTTTGCATTGGGCTCTTTCATAAACTGATTTAAAGATCAGTTAGTCCACCATAGTTTTTCTTTACGGAAAGATAATGAGATGGCTCCCTGTGCTCTGATTGATTTTTTGTATTATGATCTATCTAGGAGCAATACCAAAGTGTTTCAAAGGAGGATTACCTTGACTTAGGTCTGCCTCCGGTCTAAATTAAATCAACCTAAGTGAAATGGAGTCTCTATCGTTCCACTGCAAGAGTTAACTATGAGACTTCATACACCTTAAAGTTCATAGAACGAAAAGAAGTTTTTTGGAGGCCCTTATCCTCATTACGCCTAGCATTTAGTGGGCTGGATATTTACCTTATCAACTAGCAAATCCATAAGGGTTCTATTTGATTAGGCACCTGAATTGGCACCTGAATCGGACTGAACCGACTGTTTGTCAGGCTACTGTTCTCCTATTCTCTCGAATCTATGAAGTAAGACATTGATTTTGCAATAAGATCGATTATGTTCATTGCATAATAAGCTCCTTTGAAAAGCATTGGCGCACGTGTAAACGAGTTGCTCTACCGAACTGAGCTATAGCCCTTATCAGAGATATCTTAACATATAGATAATTTCTTGTCAAGATGAATATTTTCTAATGCCAGAGGATACCCCTTTGATCTGTATCTGTTTAGTATTTAGTTTAGTATTTAGTATATAACAGACCAATAACAGAGCGGTATTGCTTAGAAAAGGGATTCAATATATAATCGATCGAAGTAATGGGTCTTCCTTTGTGGTGATAAATTGCCTACTTAACTCAGTGGTTAGAGTATTGCTTTCATACGGCGGGAGTCATTGGTTCAAATCCAATAGTAGGTAAGTAGGTAGAAAAATTACTAGATAGCATTGGACTTACTTCGCTTCGCTATCTAATAACTTTTTCTACCCCTCTTCCCTTTTTCTTTGTATCAACTATAAACCACTGGATTGTCTTCAATTGGATGGGGGAATCCAATTGACAGCCTCGATTCGTATCCTAGCTCGTCTGAGAGCGAGCTTCGCTTCAACCAAATCTTTCGTACCCTCAGCTTTACTCAAGTTAGCTTCGGCTATTTCAAGTGCCTTTTGAGCTTCTTCCGGATCAATATCACTACCCAGTTCCGCATCATTTCCTAAAATGATGATCTCATTATTAACTATTCTCGCAAAACCGCTCCACAGAATCGCTGTTAACCATTGGTCGTTGAGGAGGCGTATTCTCAAAGGACCCATATCTACTGCTGTGTTAATGGGGGCGTGGTTTGGTAATACGCCAATTTGGCCACTATTAGTGGATAAAATGATTTCTTTCACTTCACAATCCCAAATAATTCGCTTAGGAGTCAGTACATAAAGATTTAATTTCATTTCTTCGATTTGTTCTCCTCTTCTAAGGTTATAGCTTTCGTGCTAGCTTCATCGATGTTACCCACCAAATAAAAAGCCTGTTCAGGTAGGCCGTCTAATTCTCCGGAAAGGATTAGTTGAAATCCCCTAATAGTTTCCGCAAGAGCAACATACTTTCCTGGAGAACCAGTAAAAACTTCTGCCACAAAGAACGGTTGTGATAAGAAACGCTCAATTTTTCTTGCTCTTGCTACAGTTAAACGATCCTCTTCCGATAATTCATCCAAGCCAAGAATTGCGATAATGTCCTGAAGTTCTTTGTAACGTTGTAAAGTTTCCTTAACTCTTTGCGCAGTTTCATAATGTTCGTTGCCAACGATCCGAGGCTGTAACATAGTCGAGGTTGAATCTAAAGGATCTACTGCTGGATAAATACCCTTGGAAGCTAATCCTCTGGAAAGTACGGTAGTAGCATCCAAATGTGCAAATGTTGTGGCAGGGGCAGGGTCGGTCAAATCGTCTGCAGGTACATAAACTGCTTGAATCGAAGTTATAGATCCCTTTTTAGTAGAAGCAATTCTTTCTTGCAAAGAACCCATTTCTGTACTAAGAGTAGGTTGATAACCCACTGCGGAGGGCATTCTCCCTAATAAAGCGGATACCTCTGATCCTGCTTGAACAAAACGAAAGATATTATCGATAAATAAAAGCACGTCTTGCTTATTAACATCTCGGAAATATTCCGCCATAGTTAGGGCAGTTAAACCAACTCTCATACGAGCTCCCGGTGGTTCATTCATTTGGCCATAGACTAGAGCTACCTTTGATTCCTCAATATTTTTTTCATTAATTACTCCGGATTCCTTCATTTCCATATAAAGATCATTTCCTTCACGAGTCCGTTCCCCTACTCCACCGAATACGGATACGCCCCCATGAGCTTTAGCAATGTTATTGATTAATTCCATGATCAGTACTGTTTTACCTACTCCAGCCCCCCCAAATAGTCCTATTTTTCCTCCACGTCGATAAGGAGCTAAAAGATCGACGACCTTAATACCTGTTTCAAAGATGGATAATTTCGTATCTAACTCGATAAAGGCAGGCGCAGATCTATGAATAGGGAACGTTGCACTACTATCTACAGGACCCAAATTGTCAACAGGCTCCCCAAGAACGTTGAAAATTCGTCCGAGAGTAGCTCCACCGACCGGAACACTGAGAGGAGCTCCCGTGTCAATCACTTCCATTCCTCTCATCAACCCGTCCGTAGCACTCATAGCTACAGCTCTAACTCGATTATTTCCTAATAATTGTTGTACCTCACAAGTCACATTAATTTGCTTATCGGCAGTGTCTCTACTCTGGACTACCAAAGCGTTATAAATATAAGGTAACTTGCCTGGGGGAAAAGTGACATCCAGCACGGGTCCAATAATTTGATCGATACGACCTGTACTTTTTTCTTCAATTGTGGAAACCCCGGGAGGAGAAGTAGTAGGATTGGTTCTCATAATTATCACATAATTAAAAAAAAGGAATTTGTCGAAATTTTTCTTTTTTTATTGTTGAATAATGCCAAATCAAATCAAAAAAAATCCAAAAGTAAAAAGGAAATGAATTAGTTAATTCAATAAGAGAGAAAAGGGGACCAGGACTTGATTTCGTTGCCCAAGCGAATCCCATTCAATCGTTTACTCATGGAATGAGTCCATTGGAAAGTTCAATCAATCTTTTTTTTCATATACATTTTGCCTTTTGTGGAGGATCTGTGCCTACTCTACTTTCCTATCTAGGACTTCGATATACAAAATATATACTACTGTGAAGCATAGATTGCTGTCAACAAAGAATTTTATTAGTATTTAGTTAGGTATTTGCATTCAAAATAAGAAAAGAGAACTATTAAGAACTTGTAAAATAAGGATTAGGAATTAATTTGGGTTGCGCTATATCTATCAAAGAGTATACAATAATTATGGATTTGGTAAATCAAATCCATGGTTTAATAACGAACCGTGTTAACTTACCATAACAACAACTCAATTCCTATCGAATTCCTATATTGGAATTCCTATAGGATAGAACATACACAGGGTGTACGCATTATATATGAATGAAACATATTCATTAACCTAAGCATGCCCTCAATTTTCTTTAATGAGTTGATATTATATTAATTGAATATCCTTTTTGTTTTACGAGATTTTTGCTAAAGTTTCATTTACGCCTAATTAACATCGAGTAGACCCTGTTATTGTGAGAATTCTTAATTCAAGAGTTATAGGGAGGGACTTATGTCACCACAAACAGAAACTAAAGCAGGTGTTGGATTTCAAGCTGGTGTTAAAGATTATAAATTGACTTACTACACCCCAGAGTATGAAACTAAGGATACTGATATCTTGGCAGCATTCCGAGTAAGTCCTCAGCCTGGGGTTCCGCCCGAAGAAGCAGGGGCTGCAGTAGCTGCCGAATCTTCTACTGGTACATGGACAACTGTTTGGACTGATGGACTTACCAGTCTTGATCGTTACAAAGGACGATGCTATCACATCGAGCCTGTTGCTGGGGAAGACAACCAATGGATCTGTTATGTAGCTTATCCATTAGACCTATTTGAAGAGGGTTCCGTTACTAACATGTTTACTTCCATTGTAGGTAACGTATTTGGTTTCAAAGCCCTACGTGCTCTACGTTTGGAGGATCTACGAATTCCCCCTACTTATTCAAAAACTTTCCAAGGCCCGCCTCATGGTATCCAAGTTGAAAGAGATAAGTTGAACAAGTACGGTCGTCCTTTATTGGGATGTACTATTAAACCAAAATTGGGATTATCCGCAAAAAATTATGGTAGAGCGTGTTATGAGTGTCTACGTGGTGGACTTGATTTTACCAAAGATGATGAAAACGTAAACTCACAACCATTTATGCGCTGGAGAGACCGTTTTGTCTTTTGTGCCGAAGCTATTTATAAATCACAGGCCGAAACCGGTGAAATCAAGGGGCATTACTTGAATGCGACTGCGGGTACATGTGAAGAAATGATTAAGAGAGCTGTATTTGCAAGAGAATTAGGGGTTCCTATTGTAATGCATGACTACTTAACTGGGGGATTCACCGCAAATACTACTTTGGCTCATTATTGCCGCGACAATGGCCTACTTCTTCACATTCACCGTGCAATGCATGCAGTTATTGATAGACAGAAAAATCATGGTATGCATTTCCGTGTATTAGCTAAAGCATTGCGTATGTCTGGGGGAGATCATATCCACTCCGGTACAGTAGTAGGTAAGTTAGAAGGGGAACGCGAAATGACTTTAGGTTTTGTTGATTTATTGCGCGATGATTTTATTGAAAAAGATCGTGCTCGCGGTATCTTTTTCACTCAGGACTGGGTATCCATGCCAGGTGTTATACCGGTAGCTTCAGGTGGTATTCATGTTTGGCATATGCCAGCTCTGACCGAAATCTTTGGGGACGATTCTGTATTACAATTTGGTGGAGGAACTTTAGGACATCCTTGGGGAAATGCACCTGGTGCAGCAGCTAATCGAGTGGCTTTAGAAGCCTGTGTACAAGCTCGTAACGAAGGGCGCGATCTTGCTCGCGAAGGTAATGAAATTATCCGAGCAGCTTGCAAATGGAGTCCTGAACTAGCCGCAGCTTGTGAAGTATGGAAGGCGATCAAATTCGAGTTCGAGCCGGTAGATACTATTGATTAACTAGATAAAACTAAAGATAAAGAAGGTATAAATAAAAAAGAAACGAAATAAAAAGAGAAAAAAATCAGTTATGAAATGCAGTAATTCTTCTTTATTCTTCTAATTGATTGCAATTAAACTCGGCTCAATCTTTTTTAGAAAAAAAAGATTGAGCCGAATAAAAATAGATCATGATATGATCATGAGACTTGACAAATTGAGATTCGTCTATTCTATATATCTAGAATATATATATTAAGGTATAATACAATAAAGAAATACAAATAAAATAATAAAATAATAAAATATAGTATTATCATATGATAATGATAATGGAATCAAATACGCAGTATTTACAGAAAAAAGTCTTCGTTTATTGGGAAAGAATCAATATACTTTTAATGTCGAATCGGGATTCACTAAGACAGAAATAAAGCATTGGGTCGAACTCTTCTTTGGTGTTAAGGTGGTAGCTGTGAATAGCCATCGACTACCTGGAAAAGGTAGAAGAATAGGACCTATTCTGGGCCATACAATGCATTACAGACGTATGATCATTACCCTTCAACCGGGTTATTCTATTCCACTTCTAGATAGAGAAAAAAACTAAAGGAGAATGAATGAAAAAAGACATAGTTTGGAAGTTAGACCTTTTTATAGGACTCTCTTTCAATTTCAAAAAAGAGGACGTTTGAAACTTTTAACAGGCGTAATCGTGAGTCAACAAGTGACTCGAACTGTGTGTAAAAAAAGAAGCATTTTTTTTTTTTCAAAATGCTAGAACTAGATAAGGAAGTTTTCTATAACCTTGAGAAAAAGGATAAAAAGGTAGTTTTTTTTTAGTTTATGACTCCGATCAAGAGCGAGAAATCCTTGATTTGGGATTGGACATAGAACCTGGACCCATCGTAGAGACGTTTAGTTCAAAAGAAAGGATCGTATCCTGATGGTAAGAATTATACTTTCGTGGAAATACAGCGCTATAGACTTCAATGCGGTAGAGTAGACGTTTTGTTTCTAATTTTTCTGGACCAAACCTCCGCTCCGACCCAACGATACAATGAATTTTTTCTGTTCATATTCATAAATAAAAAAGATTCGGAATCGCAATGCTACTATATGCGTCCAGAGGAGTATTTGGAATAATATTCTTCTATAATCCATTATTGCGGGGGGTCTTACTAACAGGGCTTCGCTGCACGGGACAGGTCTTCGTCGAAAAGCTAACTCCACCCGGCATTTTCATACCCTTTCTTTGGGTGGTATATCGCCTTTTAAAGTCTAAGAGGGTAGTAGGGGATCTATAGTAGGTAAGATAATTTGCCCTTTGATTTTGATTGAATATACTATTTTTCCGCCTTTACCACGCATTATTGTATGCGCTTCTAGAGAAGTATGTATGCAGGAAGTAAATTCTAACCGCTTTCTTTTGAATCCAATTTCAAATTAGATTAGAAAGATAGAAAGGCCATGAGGATGGGAAAATCAAAATAAAATCTTTTTAATTAGTTCTCCTTTTTTGGAATTTTCTTATTATCCTTTCATTTTTTTTACAGAATATTTTTCAAACTAAAAATAAAAAATACAATACAATAGTCAATATTCCTTATAATAGATATACTTAATTATATCATAAGAATCTTAAGATATTTTTCGACTAGATAGAAATAGTAAATTTGAATTGAGACACCTATTCCATGACGGATTTAAACTTACCTTCTATTTTCGTGCCTTTAGTAGGCTTAGTATTTCCGGCAATTGCAATGACTTCTTTATTTCTTTATGTGCAAAAAAATAAGATTGTCTAGTATTTTTTAGTGTAAGTAATATAATATGGTAGGGTATGTGGCTTTTTCTACACACACTTTCTACACACAAATGAAAAACGGTTATGGATGCGGATATAGGCTACGAGCATAAATGCATGAATATGCAGAGCCAGGTATAGCGAGTTTTATTTTATTTATTTTAATTGAATCAACGAATATTTTTTGAATAGAAAGTCAATGTATCTAACCTATTATTTCACAGGAGTACTAGTTGCTGAAGGCGATTTCAGAATCAAAAAAAGTAAAGTCAAAATTATTTAGCTTATTCTCTCAATTTCAATCGACCGCTGCTGGATTTAGTATATCTAATATGAATTGGCGATCAGAACACATATGGGTAGAACTTCTAAAAGGTTCTCGAAAAAGGGGTAATTTTTTCTGGGCCTGTATTCTTTTTCTAGGTTCACTAGGATTCTTATCGGTTGGGATTTCCAGTTATCTTGGTAAGAATATTATATCTATACTTCCATCTCAAGAAATTCTTTTTTTTCCGCAGGGGGTCGTGATGTCTTTCTACGGAATCGCAGGCCTATTCATTAGCTCCTACTTGTGGTGTACTATTTTGTGGAATGTAGGTAGTGGTTATGACCGATTCGATAGAAAAGAGGGAATAGTGTGCATTTTTCGTTGGGGATTCCCTGGAATAAAACGTCGCGTCTTCCTTCGATTCCTTATGCGGGATATCCAATCAATTAGAATTCAGGTTAAAGAGGGTCTTTATCCTCGTCGTATTCTTTATATGGAAATCCGGGGCCAGGGGATCATTCCCTTGACTCGTACTGATGATAAATTTTTTACTCCACGAGAAATTGAACAAAAAGCTGCCGAATTGGCCTATTTCTTGCGCGTACCAATTGAAGTATTTTGAGGTATCTTTTTTGAACTGAGTTGAATGAAGAAAAGAAGAATTGGAAGAAGAAAAGTTTTCTCAACACAGGGAGGAAGTCCCTTCTAAATTGGATTTGTTATTGTAAGGGGATTTTTAAGTATTTATCTAAAGGAAGGAACAAACGAGGATAAGAGAAATTTGCTTTTAATTTTTTTTTATCCAAGTTAGATATATCGCATACTATTCTTCCTTTTTCATCCGAAAGGGCTTTTTTTTTATTCTATTTCACTATTTCATTCCATCTAGATCTAAGAAAGAACCCAATGCACTGAAATTCCACTAATAACTAATATACAAAAAAGAAGAATAGATACAGGGTATCAAACCTATAGAGTTTTTGCTTCAAAGAAATAGAAATATCATGAAATAGAAATATCATCATATAGAGTCAGGGAATGGAATAGAGTCAGCGAATGAAGCATATTCATTAACAACTCCATTTACAGATCAAAAATGAAAAAAAAGAAAGCATTGCCTTCTTTACTATATCTTGTATTTATCGTACTTTTGCCTTGGGGGGTCTCTTCCTCATTTAACAAATGTCTGGAACTTTGGATTAAGAATTGGTGGAATACCAGGCAATCCGAAACTCTCTTAACTGATATTCAAGAGAAAAGGATTCTAGAAAGATTCATAGAATTAGAAGAACTTTCTCTCTTGGACGAGATGATAAAAGGGAAACTAAAGACACATGTACAAAAACCTCCTACAGGAATACACAAGGAAATAATACAATGGGTCAAAATAAATAATGAGGATCATCTCCATACCATTTTGCATTTCTCGACAAATATAATCTGTTTGGCTATTCTAAGTGGTTCTTTTTTTCTGGGTAAAGAGGAACTTGTCATTTTGAATTCTTGGGTTCAGGAATTCTTCTATAATTTAAATGACTCAATAAAAGCTTTTTTTATTCTTTTAGTTACTGATTTTTTTGTTGGATTTCACTCCACCCGTGGTTGGGAACTAGTAATTCGTTGGGTCTACAACGATTTTGGATGGGCTCCTAACGAGCTTATTTTCACTATTTTTGTTTGTAGTTTTCCAGTAATTCTAGATACATGTTTGAAATTTTGGGTCTTTTTTTGTTTAAATCGTCTATCTCCTTCGCTTGTAGTCATTTATCATTCAATTAGTGAAGCATAAATTCATTTGATCTCCCGATATTAATATTAATCAAATTAGCAAGCATCTTTTTTTAGAAAGAAAGCCCTTTTCCATTTTAGCAAAATTCTTTCTATTTATACCTACTTTAAGGTATTCATCATTGCAGTACAACTGTTGCAGTAGAATGACAACAGATTCGTGTATAGGGAACTAGATTAGCTTAGCTACCTATCTAATTTATTGTAGAAATTCTGGGATCTGCGATTGGACATGGAAAATAGAAATACTTTTTCTTGGGTAAAGGAACAGATAACTCGATCGATTTCTGTATCGATCATGATATACGTAATAACTCGGACATCTATTTCAAATGCATATCCCATTTTTGCGCAGCAGGGTTATGAAAACCCACGAGAAGCAACTGGACGAATTGTATGTGCCAATTGCCATTTAGCTAGCAAGCCCGTCGATATTGAAGTTCCCCAAGCTGTGCTTCCCGATACTGTATTTGAAGCAGTTCTTCGAATTCCTTATGATATGCAATTGAAACAAGTTCTTGCTAATGGAAAAAAGGGAGGGTTGAATGTAGGTGCTGTTCTTATTTTGCCCGAGGGATTCGAATTAGCGCCGCCCGATCGTATTTCCCCTGAGTTAAAAGAAAAGATAGGAAATTCTTGCTTTTCAGAGTTATCGTCCCGATAAAAAAAACATTCTTGTGATAGGCCCTGTTCCCGGTAAGAAATATAGTGAAATTGTCTTTCCCATTCTTTCCCCTGATCCTGCTACGAAGAAAGATGCTCATTTCTTAAAATATCCCATATATGTAGGGGGAAACCGAGGAAGAGGACAGATCTATCCTGATGGTAGCAAGAGTAACAATACAGTCTATAATGCTACGTCAACAGGTATAGTAAGAAAAATACTACGTAAAGAAAAGGGGGGGTATGAAATATCCATAGTTGATGCATCAGATGGACGCCAAGTGATTGATATTATACCTCCCGGACCAGAACTTCTTGTTTCAGAGGGGGAATCCATCAAGCTTGATCAACCATTAACAAGCAATCCTAATGTGGGAGGTTTTGGTCAGGGGGACGCAGAAATCGTGCTTCAGGATCCATTACGTGTCCAAGGCCTTTTGTTCTTCTTCGCATCCGTTATTTTGGCACAAGTTTTTTGGTTCTCAAAAAGAAACAGTTTGAAAAGGTTCAATTGTACGAAATGAATTTCTAGGTCCCGGGATTTCTTACCATCAAGTTGGTAAAAAGCCTCGATTTATTGGCAATTGCTAGAATTATCTATGATCTATTTTGGAAATCCTTTTTTTGTTTAGACTGCTTTTTGTTTATGAGATGTCTGGAATTCCTTATTTATATCCCATGCAAAAGAAGAGAATCCAAGGCAAAGGCGAGAACAATCAAATTAAAATTTCTTCTTTTTCGGAGGGATTGCAGGTCTTCTTAATCGTCTATTCGGCACAAGAAAAAGCCTTTTTCTTGTGCCGATTCTTCTTG
>NW_028259725.1:0-47500 GCF_056163025.1 Triticum urartu | reverse complement strand
GAAAATGCAAGAAAGGATACTAAATCTCGTCGTTAACTGAATTCTGAATAGAAAGATTAAGAAGAAAAAAAGATTCAAAATAAAGACAGAAATACCCAATATCTTGCTAGAACAAGATATTGGGTATTTCTGTCTTCAAAAATTCTTATATGTTAGCAGAAAAACCTTATCCATTAATAGATGGAACTTCAACAGCAGCTAAGTCTAGAGGGAAGTTGTGAGCATTACGTTCGTGCATTACTTCCATACCAAGGTTAGCACGGTTGATGATATCAGCCCAAGTATTAATAACGCGACCTTGACTATCAACTACAGATTGGTTGAAATTGAAACCATTTAGGT
Organism: Triticum urartu; assembly: GCF_056163025.1. Classification (NCBI taxonomy): domain Eukaryota; kingdom Viridiplantae; phylum Streptophyta; class Magnoliopsida; order Poales; family Poaceae; genus Triticum; species Triticum urartu. The sequence continues at coordinate 47,158 of NW_028259725.1, read as the reverse complement.
TGAAAGCCATAGTACTAATACCTAAAGCAGTGAACCAGATTCCTACTACAGGCCAAGCAGCCAAGAAGAAGTGTAAAGAACGAGAGTTGTTGAAACTAGCATATTGGAAGATTAATCGGCCAAAATAACCATGAGCAGCCACAATATTATAAGTTTCTTCCTCTTGACCAAATTTGTAACCCTCATTAGCGGATTCATTTTCAGTAGTTTCCCTGATCAAACTAGAGGTTACCAAGGAACCATGCATAGCACTGAATAGGGAACCGCCGAATACACCAGCTACACCTAACATGTGGAATGGATGCATAAGGATGTTGTGCTCTGCCTGGAATACAATCATAAAGTTGAAAGTACCAGAGATTCCTAAAGGCATACCATCAGAAAAGCTTCCTTGACCAATAGGGTAAATCAAGAAAACAGCAGTAGCAGCTGCAACAGGAGCTGAATATGCAACAGCAATCCAAGGACGCATACCCAGACGGAAACTAAGTTCCCACTCACGACCCATATAACAAGCTACACCAAGTAAGAAGTGTAGAACAATTAGCTCATAAGGACCACCATTGTATAACCACTCATCAACAGATGCAGCTTCCCAAATTGGGTAAAAGTGCAATCCGATCGCCGCAGAAGTAGGGATAATAGCACCAGAGATAATATTGTTTCCATAAAGTAAAGAACCAGAAACAGGCTCACGAATACCATCAATATCTACTGGAGGGGCAGCGATGAAGGCGATAATAAATACAGAAGTTGCGGTCAATAAGGTAGGGATCATCAAAACACCGAACCATCCGATGTAAAGACGATTTTCAGTGCTAGTTATCCAGTTGCAGAAGCGACCCCACAGGCTTGTACTTTCGCGTCTCTCTAAAATTGCAGTCATGGTAAGATCTTGGTTTATTCAAATTGCAAGGACTCCCAAGCACACGTATTAACTAGAATATAGATAATAGAAGGCTTGTTATTTAACAGTATAACATAGACTATATACCAATGTCAACCAAGTCAGCCCAAAGATTAGCTATCCATATAACTAAATTAACCAAACCAATAATTTTGTATTTGTAAATGAAGTGAGTCAAAGTGAAAAACTTTGATGGGTCTTTTCTATATGGGTTGCCCGGGACTCGAACCCGGAACTAGTCGGATGGAGTAGATAATTCTTCCTTGTTACAATAGAGAAAAATCCCTCCCCAAATCGTGCTTGCATTTTTCATTGCACACGACTTTCCCTATGTAGAAATAGCCAATTTCTATTCCAAAGAGGAAGTTCTACTAATTTTTTTAATTAGTAAGTTGATTCACCTACTCTTTATTATAATAAAAAGAACATTTCAGAATGAAAAATAGAAAAGTTTTTTCTTGATCATTTATCAACCCTTTCCTGTTTCTTAATTTCGTCTAATGATTAATTAAGAGGGTTGACCAGGTCATTGATACGTATAATATCCAAATACCAAATACGCTCAGTGTGTGATCCACAGAAAGAAAAAAGAGTTGTTTTGGTGAACATCAAAGAAAAAACTTGCTCTTCTTCCATAAAAAATTCTTCTAAAAATGCCGAACCCAATCGTTGCATAAAAGTTCGTACCGTGCTTTTATGTTTACGAGCTAAAGTTCTAGCACATGAAAGTCGAAGTATATACTTTAGTCGATACAAAGTCCGTTTTTTCGAAGATCCACTATGATAATGAAAAAGATTTCTACATATCCGACCAAATCGATCAAGAATATCCCAATCTGATAAATCTGTCCAAATGGGTTTACTAATAGGATGCCCCGATCCAGTACAAAATTGAGCTTTTGATAAGTATCCTATGAGGAGAGTAGCGGGGACTATGGTATCGAATTTTTTCATTCGAGTATCTATTAGAAATGAATTCTCCAGCATTTGATTCCTTACTAACAAAGAACTTTTTTGTACACTTGAAAGGTACCCCATAAAATCGAAGCAAGAGTTTGCTAATTGGTTTATATGGATTCTTCGCGGCTGAGTCCAAAAACAGAAATAATATTGCCAGAAATTGATAAGGTAGCATTTCCATTTCTTCTTCAAAAAAAAAGTGCCTTTTGATGCAAGAATTGCCTTTCCTTGATATCGAACATAATGCATAAGAGGATCCATAAAGAACCATAGGGTTTTCCGAGAAAAACCAGGGTACATTATCCCAAAATGTTCCATCTTCCTAGAAAAGTGGATTCGTTCCAGAAAAGTTCCAGAAGATGCTAATGGTAAGCAAGAAGATTGTTTACGAAGAAACAACAAAAAAAATTCATATTCTGATACATAAGAGTTATATAGGAATTGAAATAGTCTTTTATTTTCTTTTTGAAAAAAAAAAATGGATTTCATTGAAGTAATAAAACTATTCCAATTCGAATAATAGTTGAGAAAGAATCGCAATAAATGCAAAGATGGAACATCTTGGATACGGTATTGAAGGAGTTGAACCAGGATTTCCAAATGGATAGGATAGGGTATTTCTATATGTGATAGATAATCCAAATGCAAAAATTTGTCTTCTAAAAAGGGAAATATTGAATGAATAGAGCGTAAATTCTGAAACTTTGGTATTTCTTTTTCTTTCAGACAAAAAAATTCCCGTAGCGAGAATGGGATTTCCACAACGATCGCAAACCCTTCAGATAGAATCTGAGAATAAAACTCAGAATAAAAATAATTTTTGTAATCCAATAATCGATCTTGGTTAGGATGATTAACCGAGTTATCCAAAAAATTCTGCTGATACATTCGAATAATTAAACGTTTCACAAGTAGTGAACTAAATTTCTTGTTATTACAACTAACAACTATTTCCACAGGTTCAGAACCATTTAATCCATAATGGTGGGCAAATGCATAAATATATTCCTGAAAGAGAAGTGGGTAGACAAAGTATTGTTGACGAGATTTATGTTTTTCTGAATACCCTTCGAATTTTTCCATTTGTATTTCTACTTGAATCAGAGAGAAGAAGCATTTCTCGGTTTATCGAATGATGATACATAGTGCAATATGGTCAGAACAGGGTGTTGCATTTTTAATACAAACCCTGGAAAGAAAGGGAGTCTAATCCACAGATCTTTTTCTGCTCCTTTTCTACCCAATTAGTTTATGTTTGTTCTAATTAAAAAAAAAGAACAGAACAAGTTTTTTATTTTTGCAGGCCAATCGCTCTTTTGACTTTGGAATACAGCCTCTTTATCAATATACTGCTTCTTTTACACATTCAATCCATAACATCCCTTATTCAATCCATAATCAAGAATAATTAGGATTTCTAAAAAAAAAAAGAAAAAATAAAGGGTCCACTCATAGGAAAACCCAACCTTTCCCCGCATCCGGCACTAATCTATTTTTAACGTCTAATTAGAGCGGGGAATCATTCCAATTAGGAAGTTCAGCTCGTTGCTTTTTATTTTACCAGAATTGGAGCCAGGCTCTATCCATTTATTCATTAGACCCAGAAAATCGTAATTTTGGATTCCATTCAAAAAAGATTGATTTTATTACGACATGCTATTTTTTCCATTCATTACCTTTGAGGATCAGTCGTGGTCTTCTAGACTCTACCAAGAGTCTGGACGAATTTGTTGTTTCATCCAAATGTGTAAAAGATCATAGTCGCACTTAAAAGCCGAGTACTCTACCATTGAGTTAGCAACCCAGATAAAAAAAGGATCTTAGATACGATCGAAATCCAAAAATCAATGGAATTACACCGCGCGCTTCTGTCAAAACATTGAACTAGCAAGACATCAAAAGATTTTTTTTATCGACCATGAAAAACACTCAAATGCCAAAACGAACAGGTCCGGTGAAATTCCACTAAAGTAAAGTTAAAAAAAGAGCGACCCTAATCACGATGGCCAAATTCTCCTTATTTTTAGCGATTTTTATTAACAAAAAATATATATTATAAAAAATATATATTATATTGTATGAGAATACATGCAAGAGGAACACCCTTATCATTTGAGCGAAGTGTAGGCGGAAAAATTGAATATGGAGTGAGGATAAAGAGACCCATCTATCTACAAATTCTATTTGTTCAATAGACCTTTGTCAATGGAAATACAATGGTAAGAAAACAAATTAGATAGAAAAAGTAAATAAAATAGGGGCTTATGTTGGATTGGCACGATATAATATAAATCCAAATAGGATTAAAAAAGAGGTAAATTGTGTCTAAATAATTAGACAACTAGGAATACTAATAATCTTCTCCTATCCTATTTTTTGATTCATTTAGTTCTTCAATTAACTCAAAGTTCTTTCTTTTTCTTTAAAGAATTCTGCCTTCCTTAAAATATCATAAACAGTTCTTGTTGGTTGAGCACCCTTTTCAAGGAAATAGAGAATAGCTGGAACATTTAAACAAGTTTGATTCTTTATCGGATCATAAAAACCTACTTTTTGAAGATCTCTTCCTTCTCTTCGAGATCGAACATCAATTGCAACGATTCGATAGACAGCTTATTGGGATAGATGTAGATAAACAACGCCCCCCCCTAGAAACGTATATGAGGTTTTCTCCTCATACGGCTCGAGAAAATGATTCGAATTTCTGTCGATAATAATAGAAATTAGACTATGACGTGCATTAATTTCCTTACAGAAAAAACAAATTTCATTTATACTCATGACTCAAGTGGGCTAATTTTGCCTGACAAACTTCGAAGGCAAAATCCTTCCAAAATTTTTGAGTCGTCTTTAAACTCTTTTCTTTGTCTCATTTCGAACGAATTGACTTTTATTCCTTATTCTAATCCAACTCTGTTGTTGAGACAATTGAAAATTGTGTTTACTTGTTCTGGAATCCTTTATCTTTGATTTGTGAAATCCTTGGGTTTAGACATTACTTCGGGAATTCCTATTTTTTTCTTTCAAAAGAGTAGCAACATACCCTTTTTTCTTATTTCCTTCGATAAAGCATTTATCTCTTCTATAGAAATCTAATAAGAGGGATTGATTCTGATATACTTTTATTGGACTTTCTTCTTATTTTAACCTTTCGATTTATTTCTATATTAAGGATAGACTGACAAAGTTGGCCTAATTTATTAGTTTTCACTAACCCTAGATTCTTTCCCTTGATAAAAAAAATTCTGTCCTCTCGAGCTCCATCGTGTACTATGTTACTTAAACCCAGCGCAAATTTGGTTCGGAACGAATAGAACAGGCTATGTCGAGCCAAGAGCATTTTCATTACTATGGAAAATGATGGATAGCAAAATCCACAATCGATCATGTCCTTCAAGTCGCACGTTGCTTTCTACCACATCGTTTTAAACGAAGTTTTACCATAACAAACATTCCTCTTTTCATTGCAAAGTGGTATAGAGAATTGATCCAATATGGATGGAATCATGAATAGTCATTGGTTTAGTTTTTTTATACTAATTAAAACTTGCTATCTATGGAGCAATATGGATAAAAGAAAGTAAGTATTTATCCGGGAAGCCTCCGCCAAGATCCAATTTATTTAAACCCATATTAAAATTCTATCATATGAATGAAACATAGTTTGAAAAAGACGACTAAACAAGTTTGCTTAAAACTTATTTATTCTTAAATTTCCACCCTCAACGGATGGCTCGAGATGATCAATCTTGAAGTGAGAAAAGAAGGATTGACTCTTCCTCAATAAATAAACTATCAACCTCCAAAAAAGTTTAATTAATTTAATTACTAGAATTAGAATTCTAGTAGTAATATATTTTTTCAGTACCAAAAACAATTAACTATAATAACTAAATAAACTATTCCAATGAAAAGATTGAAAGTTTTTGGTAGTTATAGAATTCTCGTACTTCTTCAACTCGAATACCAAAAGGAAGAAAAAAATATGACTAAGTGATTTTATAGTAGAGGCATATCCTGAATGTGCTTGATAGATCCCATTTTTTCATGAAAATAAAGATAGTCAATTTGACTGGACTTAAGACTTTATTATGTTTTCTGAGAAAGAATAAGATATCATTATTCTCTTTAATAAACTTTTGTCTCGTACGGAATACTATATGATTTCACCGTTTGTTTCATCAGAAACAATCTGGGACGGAAGGATTCGAACCTCCGAGTAACGGGACCAAAACCCGCTGCCTTACCACTTGGCCACGCCCCATTTCGGGTTTTATGCGACACTAATAAACACTAGTATGTTTATTTGTTATTCGTCAATACCATTTCAATTACATAAAAAAGGAGGGATATTCTCTTGCTAGTATTCTACACATGCGGATAATATAGAATCAAAAAAATGCATTGATCATTACATGGAATTCTATTAAGATATTATATGAAAGTCGAATTTATTCCACTCTCATTTGAGAGTGCGAATACAAGGAGGTATTTTGTGTTTGGGAAAGTCCGAAGAAAAAAGATTTTGAATCTGCCTTTTCCTTCTTTCCCTTAAAAAAATAACTCAAGAAAAATCCAATTATTTACTCTACAAGAATGAAATGCTTGTTATGCCTAATATACTTAGTTTAACCTGTATCTGTTTTAATTCTGTTCTTTATCCTACTAGTTTTTTCTTTGCCAAATTACCCGAAGCTTATGCTATTTTCAATCCAATCGTGGATATTATGCCTGTTATACCTCTATTCTTTTTTCTATTAGCCTTTGTTTGGCAAGCTGCTGTAAGTTTTCGATGAAATCTTTAGTACTCTGTATGCCAAATTGAATGATGTGTTCATTCCAAAAAAATTTTAAAATGGGTAAAAGCCGAGAAGTTTTATATTTTTATATTATGAACCTTCGATTCTAAAATTTAAATTCTTCTACATTGAATGGGTAGCTACAGCAATAAATTTGGATCAGCCTTTCTACTCCCCTGCACCTAGGTTGAGCAGGTACCTAAAGGTACCTACACAATACCTAACCACCTAACCCTATTTTTGCTATTGATAAGAGTGCTTATTATAAAAGAATTCTTGCAATTTTTTTCAAGAATTCTTTTTTGCATTTTTAGGTATAAAAAAAAACCATCCTAGTGGATCCGTGTGGTAAGGAAAAACTGGTAATCTATTCCTTAAAAAAAAATCTTGGAGATTATGTAATGCTTACTCTCAAACTTTTTGTTTATACAGTAGTGATATTCTTTGTTTCACTCTTTATCTTTGGATTCTTATCTAATGACCCAGGACGGAATCCTGGACGCGAGGAGTAAAAATTCAGTTTTTTTTTTTCTTATTGGATTTGTTTCGTACATTTATCTATGAGAAAATCCGGGGGTCAGAATTCTTTCCAATTCGAAAGTCCCAAATGATCCAAGGGAGCGGAAAGAGAGGGATTCGAACCCTCGGTACAAAAAAATTGTACAACGGATTAGCAATCCGCCGCTTTAGTCCACTCAGCCATCTCTCCACGTTCCAAAGCGAAAGGTTTCCGTGATATGATATAGGCAAGAAATAAGAAATAACGGTTGCAAAAAACCCCTTTTTTTTCTTTCAAAAGTCTATAAAAATTATATTGCCAATTCCATTTTAATTATATTCTTTTTTCTTAATGTTAATAAAAAAAGAAGAAAATTCTTGTTTTTTCTTTCTAAAAATCGATATTGGCCGAGAGACAATCAAATAGATTTTCTCTTTAGCGGGCATTTCCATATAGGACTTGTTATAATTATAATAAAACAAGCAGGTTATATAAAAAAAACGCTTTTTTTGTCGATTATTTATCAAGAAAGCAAAAAGGGTTCTTATCAAATCCACCATAAAATTGGAAAGAAGCATAAAGTAAGTAGACCTGACTCCTTTAATGATGCCTCTATCCGCTATTCTGATATATAAATTCGATGTAGATGAAATTGTATAAGCGAATTTTTTTTATTTCCTTAGACTTAGACCGCGCAAGACAAGAATTTTTCGCTATTTACGATTTCATATTCTTGTTACTAGATGTTCTATAGGAATAAGAAGAAATCGCAACTCCTTTGCGCTACACATAAAATTGGATTTCGAAGGTCCATTTTTTTTTTTCAGAATCCTCTATTATTTTAGTTCTTCCACCCATGCAATAGAGAGGGAATGGGAAAAGAAGGGTTACTTTTATTTGCATTTTTCCCTTAAAAGATAGACTTTGAAATAGGAGTCTTGGAATAATGCTGAATTCAAAGGTTTATTTCTTTCTATAGTATAAGAAAAACAATTTATTTCTATTTCTATAGTATAAGAAAAACAAATAAATAGTATAAGAAAAACAAATCGAATCAAATTCATGGATTTACCACGACCTCGGTTGTGACTGTGACTCCATAGATAAAAATGGGAAATTTCTCTCTTCGAGACCATTGAAAAAGGGCATTGAACGAGAAAGAAATCGTCCACAGATAATAAAACTATCATATGCCTTGGAAAGTGATATGAGGTGCTCGGAAATGGTTGAAGTAATTGAATAGGAGGATCACTATGACTATAGCCCTTGGTAGAATTCCTAAAGAAGAAAATGATCTATTTGATACTATGGATGACTGGTTACGAAGGGACCGTTTCGTTTTTGTAGGATGGTCTGGCCTATTGCTCTTTCCTTGTGCTTATTTCGCTTTAGGGGGTTGGTTTACAGGGACAACTTTTGTAACTTCTTGGTATACCCATGGATTGGCTAGTTCCTATTTGGAAGGTTGTAATTTCTTAACCGCAGCAGTTTCTACCCCTGCCAATAGTTTAGCACACTCTTTGTTGCTACTATGGGGGCCCGAAGCACAAGGAGATTTTACTCGTTGGTGTCAATTAGGCGGTCTATGGACTTTTGTAGCTCTCCACGGGGCTTTTGCACTAATAGGTTTCATGTTACGCCAATTTGAACTTGCTCGGTCTGTTCAATTGCGGCCTTATAATGCAATCTCATTCTCTGGTCCAATTGCTGTTTTTGTTTCTGTATTCCTTATTTATCCACTGGGGCAATCTGGTTGGTTCTTTGCGCCGAGTTTTGGCGTAGCAGCGATATTTCGATTCATCCTTTTCTTCCAAGGATTTCATAATTGGACGTTGAACCCATTTCATATGATGGGAGTTGCCGGAGTATTAGGTGCGGCTCTGCTATGCGCTATTCATGGAGCGACCGTAGAAAACACTCTATTTGAGGACGGTGATGGTGCAAATACCTTCCGTGCTTTTAACCCAACTCAAGCTGAAGAAACTTATTCAATGGTCACTGCTAACCGCTTTTGGTCCCAAATCTTTGGTGTTGCTTTTTCCAATAAACGTTGGTTACATTTCTTTATGCTATTTGTACCCGTCACCGGTTTATGGATGAGTGCTATTGGCGTAGTTGGCTTGGCTCTGAACTTACGTGCCTATGACTTTGTTTCCCAGGAAATCCGTGCAGCGGAAGATCCTGAATTTGAGACTTTCTACACCAAAAATATTCTTTTAAACGAGGGTATTCGTGCGTGGATGGCAGCTCAGGATCAGCCTCATGAAAATCTTATATTCCCTGAGGAGGTTCTACCACGTGGAAACGCTCTTTAATGGAACTTTCGTTTTAGCTGGTCGTGACCAAGAAACCACCGGCTTTGCTTGGTGGGCTGGGAATGCCAGACTTATCAATTTGTCCGGTAAACTGCTTGGAGCTCATGTAGCTCATGCCGGATTAATCGTATTCTGGGCCGGAGCAATGAACCTATTTGAAGTGGCCCATTTCGTACCAGAAAAGCCCATGTATGAACAAGGGTTGATTTTACTTCCACACTTAGCTACTCTAGGTTGGGGAGTAGGGCCAGGGGGGGAAGTTCTAGATACTTTTCCGTACTTTGTATCTGGCGTACTTCACCTAATTTCCTCCGCAGTCTTAGGCTTCGGTGGCATTTATCACGCGCTTCTGGGACCCGAGACTCTTGAGGAATCTTTTCCATTCTTTGGTTATGTCTGGAAAGATAGAAATAAAATGACTACAATTTTGGGTATTCACTTAATTTTGTTAGGTCTAGGTGCTTTTCTTCTAGTACTCAAGGCTCTTTATTTTGGCGGTGTATATGATACCTGGGCCCCTGGGGGGGGAGATGTAAGAAAAATTACCAATTTGACCCTTAGTCCCAGTGTTATATTTGGTTATTTACTAAAATCTCCTTTTGGTGGAGAAGGGTGGATTGTTAGTGTAGATGATTTAGAAGATATAATTGGTGGGCATGTATGGTTGGGTTTTATTTGTGTATTTGGCGGAATTTGGCATATTTTAACCAAACCCTTCGCATGGGCTCGCCGTGCATTTGTATGGTCTGGAGAAGCTTACTTGTCTTATAGTTTAGCTGCTTTATCTGTCTTTGGTTTTATCGCTTGTTGTTTTGTATGGTTCAATAATACAGCTTATCCGAGTGAGTTTTATGGACCCACCGGGCCAGAAGCTTCTCAAGCTCAAGCATTTACTTTTCTAGTTAGAGACCAGCGTCTTGGAGCTAATGTGGGATCCGCTCAAGGACCCACAGGTTTAGGTAAATATCTAATGCGTTCCCCAACTGGGGAGGTTATCTTTGGAGGGGAAACTATGCGTTTTTGGGACCTTCGTGCTCCATGGTTAGAACCTCTAAGGGGCCCCAACGGTTTGGACTTGAGTAGGTTGAAAAAAGACATACAACCTTGGCAAGAACGACGCTCAGCAGAATATATGACCCACGCTCCTTTAGGCTCTTTAAATTCCGTGGGTGGCGTAGCTACCGAGATCAATGCAGTTAATTATGTCTCTCCTAGAAGTTGGTTATCAACTTCTCATTTTGTTCTAGGATTCTTCTTTTTTGTGGGCCATTTATGGCATGCAGGAAGAGCCCGAGCTGCTGCAGCAGGTTTTGAAAAGGGAATCGATCGTGATTTGGAACCTGTTCTTTACATGAACCCTCTTAACTAAGATTTTCTTATTTATACCTGTTCTACTTTTTTTCTGTTCTGGCTCGGTTATTCCATCTAGCCGAGCCATTCATTCCTTTTTATGAAAGAAAGATAAGGGACAGAAAAAAAAAATAAATAAAAATGAAAGAAACAAACGTATTCAATAAGCAAAAGGAGAGAGAGGGATTCGAACCCTCGATAGTTCCTAGAACTATACCGGTTTTCAAGACCGGAGCTATCAACCACTCAGCCATCTCTCCACAGCCTAATCCTTATTTTACTCCTACAAATAGAACATAGCCATATAAAAAATAAAAAGATTTATTAGCCTCTAGAAAGATATCAGATACAAGTTCCTTTTCGATATATCTCTGTATACTGTATACACGGATACAGGATCCGCTATACCCGCTTGTGAAATAAAGAGTAAATAATCTCTTCTCACCCCCATATCCAAATAAAAAAGCGGTTTAAGTAATAAATTTGAATTAAAGAGAAGAATCAATGGATTCATGATTAAACCCCTCCTACTTCTTGTATTTTTTTACAATTTTGGTTTAAGTGAGGGATCAAATATGTAGTCAACTTTATTTGATGGTAGCTTGGAGGATTAGAAATATGACTATTGCTTTCCAATTAGCTGTTTTTGCATTAATTGCGACTTCCTCAGTCTTAGTAATTAGTGTACCCCTTGTATTTGCTTCTCCTGATGGTTGGTCAAATAATAAAAATGTTGTATTTTCCGGTACATCATTATGGATTGGACTAGTCTTTCTCGTAGCTATTCTGAATTCTCTCATTTCTTAAATGAAATTTGGTTAATATTTATTAACCCCATAAAAAAGAAATAATAAAGGCCATTTCTTCTAAAAAATTAGAATAGTGAGACGTATTAAAACGCAATTTGCGTTCCGAATTGCTAGCTCTTCTCTTTCAGTATTATGAAATTCCATTCCCATTAGAATATTCATTGACAGATAATAAAAAAAGGAAAACTCTAATATAATAGAAAATGAAATGAAACGGTCGACCCAGACATAGAAGGTCGACCCAGGCGGATATACGCTATAAAATATATACCGTAGCGAGCGTAGTTCAATGGTAAAATATCTCCTTGCCAAGGAGAAGATACGGGTTCGATTCCCGCCGCTCGCCCGCTTAATTTATCAAAGTACTATGATAAAAAGTTTAGTCTAGTTAACTGTTTAACTACTTATATTAAATTAAGTATTAATTAGGTGTTAGTCTAGTGCCGTATCCCTTACTATCTTACCCTTCCTTTGCATCCCACTCAAAAAAAGAGGGCGCTCCAGAGGCAGAAATAGAACTCGCCAACAGAGCTCCAAAAATTGGGTATTAACTGAGACAAACAACGGGCAAACTTTTTTTAAAGGGAAGGGAGAGGTAGACTGTCCCTTTCGTTTCATTTTTATTTTCTGCAGGGTAGGGAGAGGCCTTGCGCCTTCTTTTTTTGAAGGCAAGTGACTTCGCAAACTGCTCAATTTTGCCCTCTAGGGCCGGGAACTAATGAATAAAAAAGGGTTGGATACGCCCCTCTACCATACATATCTAGAGAAATAGAATAGTCCTTTTATACAGACTGCTAAGTGCGGAGACGGGAATCGAACCCGTGACCTCAAGGTTATGAGCCTCGTGAGCTACCAAACTGCTCTACTCCGCTCTGGAGTACCAGAAACTGGTGGACAAAAAAGGCTTGAATACAAGCCTCTAACATGTCTAGACAAATAGAATACTCCTTTTATACAGAATGGAGCGGGTAGCGGGAATCGAACCCGCATCGTTAGCTTGGAAGGCTAGGGGTTATAGTCGACGTTGGTTGATTATTTTTAACGTCTCTAATTCAAAACCGAACATGAAATTTTGATTTCATTCGGCTCCTTTATGGATATTCTCACCACTTAACATCTATGTCAGCTTTTCTATTTGAATGGAACCAAAGCTCTCCGCTTTCTAGATGATCCTTATAGAGTAGGAGATAGAAATTCTATCTAAATTCATCTAATCTACTTACTTCGTTCCCTAATTTCATTCAAGAGATCCTGAGGAAAAGAATTGGGTTTCCACCGAGCTGAAACAATATGCGGATGGTTCTAGTAAACCAAAACTATCGTTTTTTAGCTATTTGGCTTCCTTATTCCTTATTTTAAGAAGATTTAGTTACGATTGGAAATCAACTTTTTTGTATCTTCATCCATAGATCCTTTACTCATATTTTCAAAATTGGAATACTTAATCCAATGCAAAATTATGCTTCGCGACTCTGTACTCATAATCCTATTTTTATTTTGGATGCAATTTAAATTAGTCTTTGGATACAAATCGCCAGAATGTATATTCTTCCTCAATATGCTATTGAGAGGAAAAGGATTTAATCCTTTATAAGAACTAAAGTTTTCATCGGAATATAAAAATAAAAAACTTAAGGATGCCTTAAGTATATCATTTCAAATTCAGTTATTAATAGAACGAATCACACTTTTACCACTAAACTATACCCGCTACATTGTAGATTATGGTATAAATGGTACCCTTTGTCAAGGATAGCCATTTGACAAGAAGGCTAATTCCCCCTTATTGAATCAGATGGAGAAGGTTCATGACACTGAGCCGTTGGTACTTCTACTTCGATCGCTCGCCTTTACTTTAGGATTTAGATAGCCCCTCTGGTCTGTAAAAAAAATCTTTTCTTACCATGCTAATAGCGCCTGAACCAAATGTATTTATTTTGATTAGGATCCTATTCTACGGTTACGACTACAATAATAATTATTTACTTTGCAAGGACGTAAGTGTGTCAGACTGCTAAATTGTTTTATTATTCCTACAATATAAACTAGGGGATATAGGGGGTAACACTGTCCCTATAAATTCCTTTTTTCCTTTTCTTTTTTGTCCAGAATTGAACAAAAAAGAAATTATGGAAGATGTTTTCTTCCCCCATTAAGTCCGAGCCATAGAGTAAGAGTGAGATGAGTTTTCCAAATTCATCATAGACTTTCCCTATGGCTTGATAGAAGTAAGCAGCAAAGAGTCGTAACTTAAAGAAAAAAACGGACAGGGCCGACAGATTTACCTGATGTAAAGAAGATCCTAAAAGTCTCTGATTAGTCGACTCTCTCCATTTAACACTTTCCTCTCTCTCCTTTTTTCCACTGACTCAATTCTAGTTTATTAGATTCTTGTTTAAAAGAATGCAAAAAGTTCAATAGAACTAAGAACACATAAAAAATAGCATAGAGGATCAAGGCCATTACCAAAAGTTCCTCCCAAGGATCCTATATCCTATTGGGTATCTGTTCCCCGCCTTTTCCCGCTAGGATCGGAAATCTTATATTTTCCATATCCATATACCGTTGAATCCTTGGGGTTCCAGAATCCGCCTATTTTACTAGTCTTCGGAAACGGAAAACCCTGAACCAAGAAGAGTTGGATATGTTATGTAGGGTATGTTTTTTTTTATTAATTTTATTTTGAGCTCTCAAGATATCGATATATACATATACAATCTCTACATAATGTCTCTCTCTCTATCTCTATATATTATATATATAATATGTACATTATGCAGTAGACCCATAATGGGAAATCCAAGTGGCTAATTTTTGAATTAAATAAAAAGCCCTTTTAACTCAGTGGTAGAGTAATGCCATGGTAAGGCATAAGTCATCGGTTCAAATCCGATAAAGGGCTTTTTAAATTAGTGGTAGAGTAATCTCGTGCTAAGACGTAAGTCGTTGGTTCGAATCTGATAGAGTACTTTTCTACTAAATTGATTCACTTTTTTTCTTTGTTTTTGAAACTTTCTCTATATTTTTAGAGAATTTTATGACTTAGTGCGGGATGGATGCATTTTTGGTATGAACACTAAATGAAGCACGGAGAATTAATCTATAACGATCAACTAAAAAAAATCCTAGATGAAAACATAACAGAAAAGTTGGAAAAACTCTTTGCTTTGGATCTATTTATACTTTTCGAGTATATTGACAATTCCAAAAAACTGCTCATACTATGATTATAGTATAATCACGAGCGGTTGTATATGGCCCTATCGTCTAGTGATGCCCCTATCGTCTAGTGGTTCAGGACATCTCTCTTTCAAGGAGGCAGCGGGGATTCGACTTCCCCTGGGGGTAGGGAGTATTATGAAAGGAGGTTAATCATAGATTAGCAAAAACCCTAGAATAAATTCTTCCTGGGTCGATGCCCGAGTGGTTAATGGGGACGGACTGTAAATTCGTTGACAATGTCTACGCTGGTTCAAATCCAGCTCGGCCCAAACCAAAAATCTAGGGCTTCGTGAGTATGAACTAAATCCTTTTGTTTTTCTTCCATAAAATAAAATGTCTGATCTATAGAAATAAAAGATAAAGAAAAAAGGGAAATTTTTTTTTCTAATCCATATCTCTCTCATTCCTTTCTTACAAACAAAAGAGTTTTTCTTATTGAAGGCTGGATTATTATCCATTTTTAGTGATAAAAAATCACGACATACTAGTTATGTCACTCTCACTATACCCACGTATAATATAATATGTGGGTATGTAGTATATGATTCGTCTATTTCTTAGAGTACGAAAGACGAATCGAATCTTCTTATGGTTCTATTTAAGAATGGGTATGCCATACACCCCGCGGGGATTGTAGTTCAATTGGTCAGAGCACCGCCCTGTCAAGGCGGAAGCTGCGGGTTCGAGCCCCGTCAGTCCCGAACTAGGGTTCAATGAATGGAGAAATTGATATTTCCTTTTTCCATGAAAAAAAGGGGCAGGGAGCAAGATCAAATACCCACAGGGCACCCTTACTTCACTTTTTTATTTTGCATCTCTCATTAAAGAGGGAGGGAGGGCATATAGGAATTTTTTTTTCACTACTCCCAATCGATAAAGAAAGACACACATACGATATGTGGATTAGTAGAATTTAGGATATTATATTACTCTATCTTTCTTTATGATGATACCATCCTCATCTTAATTTCCTATTCCACTCTTATGGAATAGAGTACCGGTATTTTACCGGAATCCATACATAAATCGTATTCCCTTTTTATTTCAGACCTCTTTTCCCCATCTCACTTCTACTGCTTATTTGGATGTCTATGTGACCCATAGAAAGTGAAAGTTGGTCATATAATACATACATAATTGTATGTATAACTATAAGAAAAAGGAAGGGAAATTGTATAAGATTAAGAAAGTATAAGATTAAGAAAGCTCGTGGGTTAGAGATATAGAAAAGAAAAAGTAGAAAAGGATTAAAAAAGAGGGAATTCCTAATCCAATCAAAAAACCCATTTTGGTCTTAGTGTGGATAGAGGATCTTCCTATGTTATACTATATAACTCTCATCCGTGAAATATAACTCTCATCCATGAATTGATTTGATAGATCCGATATTCATAATATTGAATTGATTCAGTATTATCAGAATGCAAGCCCTACCCTTGAATTTACAAGATACCCCTTTTTCCTCTCCATGGGATTACATCCCGAGTTATTGTGAAAATAAAAAATAAAGAGGTTATGGAAGTCAATATTCTCGCATTTATTGCTACTGCACTGTTCATTCTAGTTCCTACTTCTTTTTTACTTATTATTTATGTAAAAACAGTCAGCCAAAATAATTAATTGGAATTCCAATTAATCATTGAAGAAATTAAAAAGGGATTAAATAAAAAAAATCCAAGTCTTAAATGAAAGGATCTGGTTGGAATCTTAAAGTGTGGTAGAAAGAACTACATATAGTTTTTTCTACGACACTTTAGATTCTTTCTATTATATTATCTTTGAATCTACATAGAATAGATTAGTAGATTGAAATAGTTAAGTAGTCTAATTCAATTTCTTTTTTCATTGCATCCACTTAATTTCAATCAGGTCAAAATAAAAAAATCTAAGACAATTCTTGACCAAAGAATCCATGGAAGGAAAGAAAAATAATATGAAGAATAGACTATAGTAAAAAGTAAAAGGAAATGGAAAATGTGTGATATGCCGTGAATAGTTCCGTGGAAGAAAGTCTAATTTTCTTATGTATAGAACTTTTTTTAACCATTCGTCATTTCTAGTAGAAATTCTGAATTGGTATAATGGCTCTTTCTTACATTACAACTTACAATACAAGAGTTTCTTACAGGAGTGAAACAAAACTAAAGAAAAAGATTAAAGAATAATACGTTTGACAAAATGATTAATGCAAAATGATCCATTAAAGAAAAGAATTGATACAACAATTTGATTACTTAATCAATTAGTAGTATCCCTAGAGTCCACTCCTTCCCCATACTACTAGTGAAAGAGAAAATGTAAAGACTACCATTAAAGCAGCCCAAGCGAGACTTACTATATCCATCTAAATTATGTCTCCTATTTCTATGAAGGGATTATTCTACTATTGATCAATAATCATAGTGGAATCAAGGGTACAGAGTCAAAAAGGGATTCCGCCCTAAGGCCATGGATCAATCAGTTCAAGGAATTTACTCCTAACAAATTCTTATAGGAATTCTGGTAGAATTAGAGAGCATTAAAAATACGAGATACTATAGCCCTTTTTTCCTTAAAAAAGAAAGAGTACGGGAATGATGTCCTGAATAGAAGAAGCGGGAATAGGAAGATTTTTTATTCCTTTTGTTACTCTTTTTTTTTTTTTTAAGCAAAGGACGCCCGAATATACCATAAAATTATCGATAGATAAATATTTATTGGATACCTACCTTACCTAATGTTTATTTTTGACCTAAACCCTGCAGCCTTGCTTTGTATCATTCTATGAAAGAATGAAGAGATTTTATCCATAATACAACTCCTAAATTGATTTTTGATCGACCTATTTAATCTGATTCTCGTTAGAATTAAGTAGTCCTTACTTTAGTGTATGTAGGTAACATAAGATGTACGATAAAAAAATGTATAATAATTAGTAAGTCTTGATATTCTTTCGTGGAGTCCCTTCTTGAATCTTAGATTGAAAAAAAAAAAGAATGCCCCTTAGGGACCTTTCTTTGGATACCAAGATTTCTGACATCTTATCCTCGTATTTTAAAATTATCAAATCGAATCTCAATTAAGAACCAATTCAAATTCATATAATAAAAGAATAAGGAAACACTACCTCACCCCTATTGATAACCATTTTGGCCACTACCGTCAAAACAAACCCTAACCCTAGTTTGAGGATAGAACTATGGTATGGTTTCTCTAAACCCAGTATCGGCAGGCCCAGTTACTCTCTTGCCCGAACTTGCGAAGTAAAAATTTATCGAATTCGATCAGCACTATAAAAAAAACCTAAGTATTTTATTGATCAGGCGGCACCCAGATTTGAACTGGGGATAAAGGATTTGCAGTCCCCTGCCTTACCGCTTGGCCATGCCGCCAAAAAATCCGATCAAAAATCTAGAAAACAGCAAGTATTCATCCACGTTTTCTTACGAAAAGCCCCTTTTATTTTGAATATAATTCTACTTACTTTTTTCCAATCTTTTTCAAAAAATCTATTCCTGCTTTTTTTGATCCAGTTTCTATTATTCTCCTCGATAGATTCTATCTTAAAACATACATTGTTAACACAATAAAACTTCCCATTTCTTTCTATTGAGATGAAAAAGAAGAAAAAGTGGATTTCTATTCACAGGCTGCAAAATTCAGAATAAATTGGAACCGTTAACTAGAATTCTCTTTTTTTTATTGCAGTAGTGAACTACTCTTAAATCGGTATTATCTCCCCCCCCTTCAATGGCATAATAAAATATTATGGCTTTATGCTTAATCCGTGTATAGGTAAACTTTAGGTCCGAACAGCATTATTATCCAAAGATCCCCTTTATGTACATATCTCTATGGGGAATCATGCTTTAATTTTTCAAAGTATTAAATTAAATATCTTGAATAAAAAAAGGAAATTTGCTCTGATATAGAGTATAACCTGACTATCTTGGCGTACCCAAGTGAAATTACGATAAAAGAAAAGCATGGATATGGGGAGAGGTGGATAACTAGATTGGCATGTACTTAAAAAAGGGACTTACTTTATTTTAGAATTCCACAATGAAATACTGAATTTTCTAGCAATTATACTACTCCGATCCGAAATAAAAAAGAACCCTCAAATTATTTTGAGAAATTAAAGTAAGCACGCTATTCTAAATCGAAGTAAAGTCAAACTTTCTAGTATATTATATTACGGCTTTATTACATTCATAGAAAGGAGATAAAATGAGAAATCTTTGCCATCCAATCTGATTAGAATATCATAACATAAAGTATAAGTGGCAGAATTTTTTTTGTAGGAATGTTTTATCAATTCATTTTCATTTCATTTGTACCCCTGGCAAACTCGAACTTTCGTCCAAATGGTCTCTATTCATATGTATGAAATACATATATGAAATACGTATGTGGAGTTCCCTAGAATTTCATGTGATTCAGTAAACAGAATATAGATTCCATGATTGCTAGATCGATCCATAGGGATTGATGAAGAGTGAGCTGATAATGGAATTTTTCTTTGATAAACAGGAAACTTAAGATTAAGATGCTCCGGAATGGAAACGAGGGAATGTCCACAATACCCGGATTTAGTCAGATCCAATTCGAGGGATTTTGTAGGTTCATTAATCAAGCCTTGGCAGAAGAACTTGACAAGTTTCCAACAATTAAAGATCCAGATCACGAAATTGCATTTCAATTATTTGCGAAAGGATATCAACTGCTAGAACCCTCGATAAAAGAAAGAGATGCTGTGTATGAATCACTCACCTATTCTTCCGAATTATATGTATCTGCGAGATTAATTTTTGGTTTCGATGTGCAAAAGCAAACCATTTCTATCGGAAACATTCCTATAATGAATTCCTTAGGAACCTTTATTATAAATGGAATATACCGAATTGTGATCAATCAAATATTGCTAAGTCCTGGTATTTACTACCGCTCGGAATTAGATCATAAGGGAATTTCTATCTACACTGGCACTATAATATCAGATTGGGGGGGGAGATCGGAATTAGCAATTGATAAAAAAGAAAGGATATGGGCTCGCGTGAGTAGAAAACAAAAGATATCTATTCTAGTTCTATCATCAGCTATGGGTTCGAATCTAAGAGAAATTCTGGATAATGTTTCCTACCCTGAAATTTTCTTGTCTTTCCCGAATGCTAAAGAGAAGAAGAGGATTGAGTCAAAAGAAAAAGCTATTTTGGAGTTTTATCAACAATTTGCTTGTGTAGGTGGGGACCTGGTATTTTCGGAGTCCTTATGCGAGGAATTACAAAAGAAATTTTTTCAACAAAAATGTGAATTAGGAAGGATTGGTCGACGAAATATGAATCGGAGACTTAATCTTGATATTCCTCAGAACAATACATTCTTGTTACCACGAGATGTATTGGCCGCTACGGATCATTTGATTGGAATGAAATTTGGAACGGGTATACTTGACGATGACGATATGAATCACTTGAAAAATAAACGTATTCGTTCGGTTGCGGATCTGTTACAAGATCAATTCGGATTGGCTCTTGGTCGTTTACAACATGCAGTTCAAAAAACTATTCGTAGAGTATTCATACGTCAATCGAAACCGACTCCCCAAACTTTGGTAACTCCAACTTCAACTTCAATTTTATTAATAACTACTTATGAGACCTTTTTTGGCACATACCCGTTATCTCAAGTTTTTGATCAAACGAATCCATTGACACAAACTGTTCATGGGCGAAAAGTGAGTTGTTTAGGTCCTGGAGGGTTGACGGGGAGAACCGCAAGTTTTCGGAGCCGAGATATTCATCCGAGTCACTATGGGCGTATTTGTCCAATTGACACGTCTGAAGGAATCAATGTTGGACTTACTGGATCCTTAACAATTCATGCGAGAATTGATCACTTGTGGGGATCCATAGAGAGTCCGTTTTATGAAATATCTGCTGAGAAAGCAAAAGAAAAAAAAGAGAGACAGGTGGTTTATCTATCACCAAATAGAGATGAATATTATATGATAGCAGCAGGAAATTCTTTGTCCTTGAATCAAGGTATTCAGGAAGAACAGGTTGTTCCGGCTAGATACCGTCAAGAATTCTTGACTATTGCATGGGAACAGATTCATGTTAGAAGTATTTTTCCTTTCCAATATTTTTCTATTGGGGGTTCTCTCATTCCTTTTATTGAGCACAATGAAGCGAATCGGGCTTTAATGAGTTCTAATATGCAGCGCCAAGCAGTTCCGCTTTCTCGGTCCGAGAAATGCATTGTTGGAACTGGATTGGAACGCCAAACAGCTCTAGATTCGAGGGTTTCCATTATAGCCGAACGCGAGGGAAAGATCATTTCTACTGATAGTCATAAGATACTTTTATCAAGTAGTGGGAAGACTATAAGTATTCCTTTAGTTAACCACCGTCGCTCTAACAAAAATACTTGTATGCACCAAAAACCCCGGGTTCCACGGGGTAAATCCATTAAAAAAGGACAAATTTTAGCAGAAGGAGCTGCTACAATTGGGGGCGAACTTGCTTTAGGAAAAAACGTATTAGTAGCTTATATGCCATGGGAAGGTTACAATTTTGAAGACGCAGTACTAATTAGCGAACGTTTGGTATATGAAGATATTTATACCTCTTTTCACATCCGGAAATATGAAATTCAGACGGATACGACAAGCCAGGGCTCCGCTGAAAAAATCACTAAAGAAATACCACATCTAGAAGAACATTTACTCCGCAATTTGGACAGAAATGGAGTTGTTAGGTTGGGATCCTGGGTAGAAACTGGTGATATTTTAGTAGGTAAATTAACGCCTCAGATAGCGAGCGAATCATCTTATATCGCGGAAGCTGGATTATTACGGGCCATATTTGGCCTTGAGGTTTCCACTTCAAAAGAAACTTCTCTGAAATTACCTATAGGTGGAAGAGGGCGCGTTATCGATGTGAAATGGATCCAAAGGGACCCGCTCGACATAATGGTTCGTGTATATATTTTACAGAAACGTGAAATCAAAGTTGGGGATAAAGTAGCCGGAAGACATGGGAATAAAGGGATCATTTCCAAAATTTTGCCTAGGCAAGATATGCCCTATTTGCAAGATGGAACACCCGTTGATATGGTCTTCAATCCCTTAGGAGTACCCTCCCGAATGAATGTGGGACAAATATTTGAAAGCTCGCTCGGATTAGCGGGGGATCTGCTAAAGAAACATTATAGAATAGCACCCTTTGATGAGAGATATGAGCAAGAGGCTTCAAGAAAACTTGTGTTTTCAGAATTATATGAAGCCAGTAAAGAAACAAAAAATCCATGGGTATTTGAACCCGAGTACCCGGGAAAAAGCAGAATATTTGATGGAAGAACAGGCGACCCCTTTGAGCAACCTGTTCTAATAGGGAAGTCCTATATCTTAAAATTAATTCATCAAGTTGATGAGAAAATTCATGGGCGTTCTACTGGGCCCTACTCACTTGTTACACAACAACCGGTTAGAGGAAGAGCCAAGCAAGGGGGACAACGAGTAGGAGAAATGGAAGTTTGGGCTTTAGAAGGATTTGGTGTTGCTCATATTTTACAAGAGATACTTACTTATAAATCTGACCATCTTATAGCTCGCCAAGAAATACTTAATGCTACGATCTGGGGAAAAAGAATACCTAATCATGAGGATCCTCCAGAATCTTTTCGAGTGCTCGTTCGAGAACTACGATCTTTGGCTCTAGAACTGAATCATTTCCTTGTATCTGAAAAGAACTTCCAGGTTAATAGGGAGGAAGTTTGATCGGAATAAATATAAATTCTTTTCTTATTTCTATTTTATGATTGACCAATATAAACATCAACAACTTCAAATTGGACTCGTTTCCCCTCAACAAATAAAGGCTTGGGCTAACAAAAACCTACCTAATGGAGAAGTCGTTGGCGAAGTCACAAGGCCCTCTACTTTTCATTATAAAACCGATAAACCAGAAAAAGATGGATTGTTTTGCGAAAGAATCTTTGGACCCATAAAAAGCGGGATTTGCGCTTGTGGCAATTCTCGAGCGAGCGGAGCTGAAAACGAAGACGAAAGATTTTGCCAAAAATGCGGGGTCGAATTTGTGGATTCTCGGATACGAAGATATCAAATGGGATACATCAAACTCGCATGTCCCGTGACTCATGTGTGGTATTTGAAAGGTCTTCCTAGTTATATCGCGAATCTTTTAGATAAACCTCTTAAGAAGTTGGAGGGCCTAGTATACGGCGATTTCTCTTTTGCTAGGCCCAGCACTAAAAAACCCACTTTTTTACGATTACGAGGTTTATTCGAAGAGGAAATTGCATCCTGTAACCACAGCATTTCTCCCTTTTTTTCTACCCCAGGCTTTGCAACATTTCGAAATCGGGAAATTGCGACAGGAGCAGGTGCTATTAGAGAACAATTAGCAGATTTGGATTTGCGAATTATTATAGAGAATTCTTTGGTCGAATGGAAGGAATTAGAAGACGAGGGGTATAGTGGAGATGAGTGGGAAGATAGAAAAAGACGAATAAGAAAAGTTTTTTTGATTAGACGCATGCAATTGGCGAAACATTTTATTCAAACAAATGTAGAACCAGAATGGATGGTTTTGTGCTTATTACCGGTTCTTCCTCCCGAATTGAGACCTATTGTTTATAGGTCTGGAGATAAAGTAGTGACTTCAGACATTAATGAACTTTATAAGAGAGTTATCCGTCGGAACAACAATCTTGCCTATCTATTAAAAAGAAGTGAATTAGCGCCAGCAGATTTAGTAATGTGCCAGGAAAAATTGGTACAAGAAGCCGTGGATACACTTCTTGATAGTGGGTCCCGCGGGCAACCGACGAGGGATGGTCACAATAAAGTATACAAATCACTTTCAGATGTAATTGAAGGTAAAGAGGGAAGGTTTCGCGAGACTCTGCTTGGGAAACGGGTCGATTACTCGGGGCGTTCTGTCATTGTTGTGGGTCCTTCGCTTTCATTACATCAATGTGGATTACCTCTAGAGATAGCAATAAAGCTTTTTCAGCTATTTGTAATTCGCGATTTAATCACGAAACGCGCCACTTCTAATGTAAGGATTGCTAAAAGGAAAATTTGGGAAAAAGAACCCATTGTATGGGAAATACTTCAAGAAGTTATGCGGGGACATCCTGTACTGTTAAATAGAGCACCTACCCTGCATAGATTAGGCATACAGGCCTTTCAACCCACTTTAGTAGAGGGGCGTACTATTTCTTTACACCCATTAGTGTGTAAGGGTTTCAATGCGGACTTTGATGGAGATCAAATGGCTGTTCATCTACCTTTATCCTTGGAAGCTCAGGCAGAAGCCCGTTTACTTATGTTTTCTCATATGAATCTCTTATCTCCCGCTATTGGGGATCCTATTTGCGTACCAACCCAAGACATGCTTATCGGGCTTTATGTATTAACGATTGGAAAGCGTCGAGGTATTTGTGCAAATAGATATAATAGTTGCAGAAACTACCCAAATCTAAAAGTAAATTACAATAATAATAATAATTTTAAATATAGGAAAGATAAAGAACCCCATTTTTCTAGTTCTTATGATGCACTGGGAGCTTATAGACAAAAACTAATCAGTTTAGATAGTCCCTTGTGGCTACGATGGAACCTGGATCAACGCGTCATTGGGTCAAGAGAAGTTCCGATTGAAGTTCAATATGAATCTTTGGGGACTTATCATGAGATTTATGCCCACTATCTAATAATGGGAAATAGAAAAAAAGAAATTCGTTCGATATACATTCGAACCACTCTTGGTCATATTTCTTTTTATAGAGAAATAGAGGAAGCCATACAAGGATTTAGTCAGGCCTATTCATACACTACCTAAACAAGAAAGTTAGATTCGGCGATGCCCCTCCCCTTTCGGGGGGCATTCCGATTTCCCTAGTATCATCATTATTTGCCACGCGAATCCAGATTGAGATTGAGGCAATTAAGTTAATTAAATTTTCGAATCACTGACTCAGGCCCATTGTCGAATCCTACTCAGCAATTGTCGAATCCTACTCAGCCGAAAAGGGGGTACTTATGTATGGCGGAACGGGCCAATCTGGTCTTTCATAATAAAGAGATAGACGGAACTGGTATGAAACGACTTATTAGCAGATTAATAGATCATTTTGGAATGGGATATACATCCCATATACTGGATCAACTAAAGACTCTGGGCTTCCATCAAGCCACTACTACATCGATTTCGTTAGGAATCGAGGATCTTTTAACAATACCCTCTAAGGGATGGTTAGTCCAAGACGCGGAACAACAGAGTTTTCTTTTGGAGAAACACTATTATTATGGGGCTGTACACGCGGTAGAAAAATTACGCCAATCTGTTGAGATATGGTATGCGACAAGTGAATATTTGAAACAAGAAATGAATTCAAATTTTCGGATAACGGATCCTTCTAATCCAGTCTATCTAATGTCTTTTTCAGGAGCCAGAGGAAATGCATCTCAAGTACACCAATTAGTAGGTATGAGAGGATTAATGTCGGACCCTCAAGGACAAATGATTGATTTACCTATTCAAAGCAATTTACGCGAGGGACTTTCTTTGACAGAATATATAATTTCCTGCTATGGAGCCCGCAAAGGGGTTGTAGATACTGCTGTGCGAACAGCAGATGCTGGATATCTTACACGTAGACTTGTTGAAGTAGTTCAACATATTATTGTGCGTAGAAGAGATTGTGGTACTATCCGAGGTATTTCTGTAAGTCCTCAAAATGGGATGACGGAAAAACTTTTTGTCCAAACACTAATTGGTCGTGTATTAGCAGACGATATATATATCGGTTCACGATGCATTGCCGCGCGAAATCAAGATATTGGAATTGGATTAGTCAATCGATTCATAACTGCCTTTCGAGCACAACCATTTCGAGCACAACCAATATATATTAGAACCCCCTTTACTTGCCGAAGCACTTCTTGGATCTGTCAATTATATGCTATGGCCGGAGTCCTACTCATAGTGATCTGGTCGAATTGGGAGAAGCCGTAGGTATTATTGCAGGTCAATCAATTGGGGAGCCAGGGACTCAACTAACATTAAGAACTTTTCATACTGGCGGAGTATTCACAGGGGGTACTGCCGACCTTGTACGATCCCCTTCGAATGGAAAAATAAAATTCAATGAGAATTTGGTTCACCCCACACGTACCCGTCATGGGCAGCCTGCTTTTCTATGTTATATAGACTTGCATGTAACTATTCAGAGTCAAGATATTCTATATAGTGTGAATATTCCCTCAAAAAGCTTGATTCTAGTGCAAAATGATCAATATGTAAAATCCGAACAAGTAATTGCGGAGATTCGTGCCGGAACGTCCACTTTACATTTTAAAGAAAGGGTACAAAAGCATATTTATTCTGAATCAGACGGCGAAATGCACTGGAGTACTGATGTTTACCATGCGCCCGAATATCAATATGGTAATCTTCGCCGATTACCAAAAACAAGCCATTTATGGATATTGTCAGTAAGTATGTGCAGATCCAGTATAGCGTCTTTTTCACTCCACAAGGATCAAGATCAAATGAATACTTATGGTAAAAAAGATAGGGAAATTCTTGATTATTCAACGTCGGATCGAATCATGTCCAATGGCCATTGGAATTTTATCTATCCTTCTATTTTTCAAGATAATTCAGATTTGTTGGCGAAAAAGCGAAGAAATAGGTTCGTCATTCCATTACAATATCATCAAGAACAAGAGAAAGAACTAATATCCTGTTTTGGGATTTCGATTGAAATCCCCCTTATGGGTGTTTTACGTAGAAATACTATTTTTGCTTATTTTGACGATCCCCGATACAGAAAAGATAAAAAGGGTTCAGGAATTGTTAAATTTAGATATAGGACCCTAGAAGAAGAATATAGGACTCGAGCGGAAGACTCAGAAGAGGAATATGAGACCCTAGAAGACGAATACAGGACCCGAGAGGACGAATATGAATATGAAACCCTAGAAGAATCTAAATATGGAATCCTAGAAGACGAATACGAATATGAAACCCTAGAAGACGAATATGGGAGCCCAGAAAACGAATATGGGAACCCAGAGAACGAATATAGGACTTTAGAGAAAGACTCAGAAGAGGAATATGGGAGCCCAGAGAGCAAATATAGGACCCAAGAGGACGAATATGGAACTCTAGAGGAAGACTCAGAAGACGAATATGGCAGCCCCGGGGAAAGCGCAGAGGAAAAATATGGTACTTTAGAGGAAGACTCAGAAGAAGATTCAGAGGACGAATACGAGAGCCCAGAGGAAGATTCCATCTTAAAAAAAGAGGGTTTGATTGAGCATCGAGGAACAAAAGAATTTAGTCTAAAATACCAAAAAGAAGTAGATCGGTTTTTTTTCATTCTTCAAGAACTTCATATCTTGCCGAGATCTTCATCCCTAAAGATACTTGACAATAGTATTATTGGAGTGAATACACAACTCACAAAAAATACAAGAAGTCGACTAGGCGGACTGGTCCGAGTGAAGAGAAAAAAAAGCCATACGGAACTCAAAATATTTTCCGGAGATATTCATTTTCCTGAAGAGGCGGATAAGATATTAGGTGGCTGTTTGATACCGCCAGAAAGACAAAAAAAAGATTCTAAGGAATCAAAAAAAAGGAAAAATTGGGTCTATGTTCAACGGAAAAAAATTCTCAAGAGCAAGGAAAAGTATTTTGTTTCCGTTCGCCCTACAGTGGCATATGAAATGGACGAAGGAAGAAATTTAGCAACACTTTTCCCGCAGGATCTCTTGCAAGAAGAAAATAATCTCCAAATTCGACTTGTCAATTTTATTTCTCATGAAAATAGCAAGTTAACTCAAAGAATTTATCACACAAATAGTCAATTTGTTAGAACTTGCTTAGTAGTGAATTGGGAACAAGAAGAAAAAGAAAAGGCTGGTGCTTCCCTTGTTGAGGTAAGAGCAAATGATCTTATTCGCGATTTCCTAAGAATTGAGTTAGTCAAGTCCACTATTTCGTATACACGAAAAAGGTATGGTAGGACAAGTGCAGGACCGATTCCCCATAATAGGTTAGATCGCGCCAATATCAATTCTTTTTATTCCAAGGCGAAGATTGAATCACTTAGCCAACATCCAGAAGCTATTGGCACTTTGTTGAATCGAAATAAAGAATACCACTCTTTGATGATTTTGTCGGCATCCAACTGTTCTCGAATTGGTTTATTCAAGAATTCAAAACATCCCAATGCGATAAAAGAATGGAATCCTAGAATTCCTATTCGAGAAATTTTTGGGCCCTTAGGCGCTATTGTAGCTAGTATATCGCATTTTTCTTCATCTTACTATTTACTAACGCATAATAAAATCCTGTTAAAAAAATATTTGTTCGTTGACAATTTAAAACAAACCTTCCAAGTACTTCAAGAACTTAAATACTCTTTAATAGATGAAAATAAAAGGATTTCTAATTTCGATAGTAACATAATGTTGGATCCATTCCTTTTGAATTGTCACTTTGTCCATCATGATTCTTGGGAAGAGACATTGGCAATAATTCACCTTGGACAATTTATTTGTGAAAATGTATGTCTATTTAAATCGCACATAAAAAAATCCGGTCAAATTTTCATTGTAAATATGAATTCCTTTGTTATAAGAGCAGCTAAACCTTATTTGGCCACTACAGGAGCAACTGTTAATGGTCATTATGGAGAAATCCTTTACAAGGGAGATAGGTTAGTTACGTTTATATATGAAAAATCGAGATCTAGTGACATAACGCAAGGTCTTCCAAAAGTGGAACAAATCTTTGAAGCGCGTTCAATTGATTCATTATCCCCGAATCTCGAAAGGAGAATTGAGGATTGGAATGAGCGTATACCAAGAATTCTTGGGGTCCCTTGGGGATTCTTGATTGGAGCTGAGCTAACCATAGCCCAAAGTCGTATCTCTTTGGTTAATAAAATCCAAAAGGTTTATCGATCCCAAGGGGTACAGATCCATAATAGACATATAGAGATTATTATACGCCAAGTAACATCAAAAGTGCGGGTTTCCGAAGATGGAATGTCTAATGTTTTTTCGCCTGGGGAATTAATCGGACTATTGCGAGCGGAACGAGCAGGACGAGCTTTGGATGAATCGATCTATTATCGGGCAATCTTATTGGGAATAACAAGGGCTTCCCTGAATACCCAAAGTTTCATATCTGAAGCAAGTTTTCAAGAAACTGCTCGAGTTTTAGCAAAAGCTGCCCTACGAGGTCGCATTGATTGGTTGAAAGGCTTGAAAGAAAACGTAGTTCTGGGGGGGATTATACCTGTTGGTACCGGATTCCAAAAATTTGTGCATCGTTCCCCACAAGACAAGAACCTTTATTTCGAAATAAAAAAAAAAAATCTATTCGCGTCGGAAATGAGAGATTTTTTGTTTCTCCATACAGAATTAGTTTCTTCAGATTCTGACGTAACAAACAATTTTTATGAGACATAAGAACCCCCATAAAAATATTTTTTACTTTACTAGACTTTTGAACTTAGAACACTAACAGGTCAAATTTTAGATTTTTAAGATTTTTATTTTAATAAGTAAAACAAGTCAGTTAATTCATTAAGGTGGTTATGTTTATACCATGTATCAATGGCCAACTCTTATCTTAGTACAAGGTTCTCTCGGAACAATTATTATTTATTTCAAGCTATTTCGGATCTTTCTTAATCTTCAAAAAGAACTAAATTCCGTAATGGAATGGTAGGATTAAAAAAAAGGAAGTGTGGAAAAAATGACAAGAAGATATTGGAACATTAATTTGAAAGAGATGATAGAAGCAGGAGTTCATTTTGGTCATGGTATTAAGAAATGGAATCCTAAAATGGCCCCTTACATTTCGGCAAAGCGTAAAGGTACTCATATTATAAATCTCGCTAGAACGGCTCGTTTTTTATCAGAAGCTTGTGATTTAGTTTTTGATGCAGCAAGTCAGGGAAAAAGTTTCTTAATTGTTGGTACCAAAAAAAGAGCAACAGATTTAGTAGCATCAGCTGCAATAAGGGCTCGTTGTCATTATGTTAATAAAAAGTGGTTCAGTGGTATGTTAACGAATTGGTCGATTACGAAAACTAGACTTTCTCAATTTAGAGACTTAAGAGCAGAAGAAAAAATGGGAAAATTCCACCATCTCCCAAAAAGAGATGTGGCAATCTTGAAGAGAAAATTATCTACTTTGCAAAGGTATCTCGGCGGGATCAAATATATGACGAGATTGCCAGACATTGTGATCGTCCTTGATCAGCAAAAAGAGTATATAGCTCTTCGGGAATGTGCCATTTTGGGGATTCCTACTATTTCTTTAGTCGATACAAATTGTGACCCGGATCTCGCGAATATATCGATTCCAGCCAACGATGACACTATGACTTCAATTCGATTGATTCTTAACAAATTAGTATTTTCAATTTGTGAGGGCCGTTCTCTCTATATAAGAAATCGTTGATTAAGAATATATAGTGAATTCTTGGGCAACTGCGTAAATTTATGGAATCACTTACTTTACTATATCTTTTTTTTTGCATAGAATTTTTTTTGCATAGAAAAAAGAAGGGGAATATTGATATATATTAGAGGGTATTGATATATATTATGATCTGATGTGCTTTCTTGGTATCCTAAATATAAGATTAATACTTCAAGTTGCTGAGTTGAGAAAGAGATGGTTGAATCAAAAGAATTCCTTTTTTGAAGTTCAATTTTTATCAGAGGACAATATGAATATTATACCTTGTTCCATTAAAACACTCAAGGGGTTATACGATATATCGGGTGTAGAAGTAGGCCAACACTTCTATTGGCAAATAGGAGGTTTCCAAATTCATGCCCAAGTACTCATCACTTCTTGGGTCGTAATTACTATCTTGCTAGGTTCAGTTGTCATAGCTGTTCGGAATCCACAAACCATCCCGACCGACGGTCAGAATTTTTTTGAATATGTCCTTGAGTTTATTCGAGACTTGAGCAAAACTCAGATTGGAGAAGAATATGGTCCCTGGGTTCCCTTTATTGGAACTATGTTCCTTTTTATTTTTGTTTCGAATTGGTCGGGTGCTCTTTTACCT
The DNA here is from genome assembly GCF_056163025.1 of Triticum urartu. Classification (NCBI taxonomy): domain Eukaryota; kingdom Viridiplantae; phylum Streptophyta; class Magnoliopsida; order Poales; family Poaceae; genus Triticum; species Triticum urartu. The sequence goes on along the minus strand of NW_028259725.1, from coordinate 16,184 downwards.
TGGAAAATTATAGAGTTACCCCATGGGGAATTAGCAGCGCCCACGAATGATATAAATACTACTGTTGCTTTAGCTTTACTCACGTCAGCGGCATATTTTTATGCTGGTCTTAGCAAAAAAGGATTGAGCTATTTCGAGAAATATATTAAACCAACTCCAATCCTTTTACCAATTAACATCCTAGAAGATTTCACAAAACCATTATCGCTTAGCTTTCGACTTTTCGGGAATATATTGGCGGATGAATTAGTCGTTGTTGTTCTTGTTTCTTTAGTCCCCTTAGTAATCCCTATACCGGTCATGTTTCTTGGATTATTTACAAGCGGTATTCAAGCTCTTATTTTTGCAACATTAGCCGCAGCCTATATAGGTGAATCCATGGAGGGTCATCATTGAATTGACTCTTTTTGGAAATAGTATTTTTTTTTTTTGCAGCTTAGCTCAATTCATGCATGGTTCCAGATAATCTGCTTGGTTGCAAAAAAATAGTTAGAAATGCGTATGAATATATAGCCTAGAGTTGTAGGAGAGAGAATAGAATAGACTATATTATGGAATTTTCAAAGTATATATGCATTAAGGAGGGTGGAGTCAGGCTAGATCTATACTATAATATCCTTAATGTCTATAAGTGGAGTCCTCTTTTATGCAGGTTTCCACTTTAAGCAATGATTTTAGAATCCGATTCAATAGAAAATGAGAAAATATGCAAACAAAATAGAAGAAACAAATGTATATATATAGGATATTATATTATATATTCCTAGGTTAGATTCATTATCTAATCCGATATATGGATATGGAATTCCCTTCTATGTAGTTCGGACAATTCACATTATCATTTCAATTTGATTTCAATTTGTACTTTTTAGTTACTTTACTTCTCCCCAATAGAGCTTAGAAGTAAGAATTTATTGGTTGATTGTATCCTTAACCATTTCTTTTTTTTGACACGAGGAACTACTCACCATGAATCCACTAATTGCTGCTGCTTCTGTTATTGCTGCTGGATTGGCCGTAGGGCTTGCTTCTATTGGACCTGGAGTTGGTCAAGGTACTGCTGCAGGACAAGCTGTAGAAGGTATTGCGAGACAGCCAGAAGCAGAAGGTAAAATACGAGGTACTTTATTGCTTAGTCTAGCTTTTATGGAAGCTTTAACAATTTATGGACTAGTTGTGGCACTAGCGCTTTTATTTGCGAACCCTTTTGTTTAATCTTAAAAAAAAAATTCTTTCGATTTCGATTAGATACTTTTTTCTTTTTTTAGTAAATTGGTATTTGCTTCCACAATTCCAATTATATCAATACTTTATTTAATTTACTCCTATTTATTACTCCTGGAATTATCTATTTATCGGGACAGATAATACCCCATTCTAGGAAGGGCTGAGTTGAGTATTATTAATTTAGAAGATATGCTCACCTTCTTATTTCCCGTCCTTAGTTTAGGAAAGTGGAAAGTTTTTTCCTTTTATTTTAGGAATTTTGGGAACAGAACATTTCAACAAAGGAAGTCTTTCACCGGTCAAACAAGACGTAAGACTTAATCTAAAAGAAATTACTAGATTGAATCTATTTGCATTAAAAAAACCGATCAAAAAAGGGCGAGCGAAGTAAGTGATCGAAAAACTTTGTTCTTTGTTCGTCCTATCTATAAGAGGAGAGCATATGAAAAATGTAACCCATTCTTTCGTTTTTTTAGCTCACTGGCCATCCGCTGGCAGTTTCGGGCTTAATACCGATATTTTAGCAACAAATCTAATAAATCTAACTGTAGTGGTTGGTGTTTTGATTTTTTTTGGAAAGGGAGTGTGTGCGAGTTGTCTATTTCAAGAATAGATTGGATCTATCCGGCTGCACTTTATAATATTTTTTAGTATTTTTCGGATAAATAAGAAAAGGGTGCACGATCTCGACGAATTACTTCTGAATAAATTCAGAAATCATATGGAAGAACCATAGCATTTCGCGACTCATTGGTAAATCAACTTTGATTCTCTATAAACCAAGAATGTGAGACCATTAACACGGTTAAAGCTAAACTGCTTGAAGTCCAGGCAAAAAGAGGTACTCTTTCTACAACTATATTAGTATTAGTACCAATTTAAACGGGAAATAGCTAATGTAAAATTTATCTGATATAGAACACTCATATCGATAAAATGGTTTGAACTATTTACTAGAAAAAAAAGGGGGCACCCTGCCCTTTTTTAACCAATGCCGAATCGACGACCTATGTATAAAAAAGAGAAATTTTTTGGATTTGAAGAAAAAAAAAATAAAAAAGAATTCTATTAATTTTCATTTTCCATTTATTTAGTTAGTTTTTCTTAATGAAATTGAAATTATTAACTAGAGGGCAAATAAAAATAAAGAAACAACTTTGCTGACCATGATATATTTTTATCTAGGCGGAAGAGTCCTCTTAATATTTATCTAGTCTTATATAGGTTTCGGTATATTGAAATATAAACATAAAAAAGAAGATAGAGGATAGGCTCATTACTTAAAAAAAAGATATGGAAATAGCTATAGAAAAAAAAAAAGGAGCGTGAGAGCCAAATGAATCGAAAGATTCATGTTTGGTTCGGGAAGAGATCATAAAAGTTGTAAACTTACAAAATAATCTACTTTCATTAAAAGATTTATTAGATAATCGAAAACAGAGGATCTTGAGTACTATTCGAAATTCAGAAGAATTGCGTAGAGGGACCATTGAGCAACTCGAAAAAGCTCGGATTCGATTACAGAAAGTCGAACTAGAAGCGGATGAGTATCGAATGAATGGATACTCTGAGATAGAACGAGAAAAAGCAAATTTGATTAATGCTACTTCTATTAGTTTGGAACAATTGGAAAAGTCTAAAAACGAAACCCTTTATTTTGAAAAACAAAGGGCAATGAATCAGGTCCGACAGCGGGTTTTCCAACAGGCCGTACAAGGAGCTCTAGGAACTCTGAATAGTTGTTTGAATACCGAGTTACATTTCCGTACGATTCGTGCTAATATTGGCATTCTCGGGTCCCTGGAATGGAAGAAATAATTAAATTAATTAGGCCTTGAACTTCTACTTTCGTTTAGAATTTAGGCATTATTTTTCCCCTTGCTTCCGAAAAAAGAGTCAAGAAACACTAATGGCAACCCTTCGAGTCGACGAAATTCATAAAATTCTCCGCGAACGTATTGAACAATATAATAGGAAAGTAGGGATTGAGAATATAGGTCGCGTAGTTCAAGTGGGGGATGGGATTGCTCGTATTATAGGTCTTGGTGAAATAATGTCAGGTGAATTAGTCGAATTTGCAGAAGGTACTAGGGGTATTGCTCTGAATTTGGAATCCAAAAATGTTGGGATTGTATTAATGGGCGATGGGTTGATGATACAAGAGGGAAGTTTTGTAAAAGCAACAGGAAGAATTGCTCAGATACCCGTGAGTGAGGCTTACTTGGGTCGTGTTGTAAATGCTCTGGCTAAACCTATTGATGGGAAAGGCGAAATTATAGCTTCCGAATCTCGCTTAATTGAATCTCCTGCTCCAAGTATAATTTCCAGGCGTTCCGTATACGAACCTCTTCAAACAGGGCTTATTGCTATCGATTCGATGATCCCTATAGGGCGCGGTCAGCGAGAGTTAATTATTGGGGACAGACAGACTGGCAAAACAGCAGTAGCCACAGATACAATTCTCAATCAAAAAGGGCAAGGTGTAATATGTGTTTATGTAGCTATCGGTCAAAGAGCATCCTCCGTAGCTCAAGTAGTAACTACTTTCCATGAGGAGGGGGCCATGGAATACACTATTGTAGTAGCTGAAATGGCGGATTCACCTGCTACATTACAATACCTCGCTCCTTATACGGGAGCAGCCCTGGCTGAGTATTTTATGTACCGCGAACGGCATACTTTAATAATTTATGATGATCTCTCCAAACAGGCACAAGCTTATCGCCAAATGTCCCTTCTATTAAGAAGACCTCCCGGACGTGAGGCTTATCCAGGGGATGTTTTTTATTTGCATTCACGCCTTTTAGAAAGAGCCGCTAAATTAAATTCTCTTTTAGGCGAAGGAAGTATGACCGCTTTACCAATAGTTGAGACTCAATCTGGAGACGTTTCCGCCTATATTCCTACTAATGTAATCTCCATTACAGATGGACAAATATTCTTATCTGCGGATCTATTCAATGCCGGAATTCGACCCGCTATTAATGTGGGTATTTCTGTTTCCAGAGTAGGATCCGCGGCTCAAATTAAAGCCATGAAACAAGTAGCTGGCAAATCAAAATTGGAACTAGCGCAATTCGCAGAGTTACAAGCCTTTGCACAATTCGCCTCTGCTCTCGATAAAACAAGTCAGAATCAATTGGCAAGGGGTCGACGATTAAGGGAATTGCTTAAACAATCCCAGGCAAATCCTCTCCCAGTGGAAGAGCAGATAGCTACTATTTATACCGGAACAAGAGGATATCTTGATTCGTTAGAAATTGAACAGGTAAATAAATTTCTGGATGAGTTACGTAAACATCTAAAAGATACTAAACCTCAATTCCAAGAAATTATATCTTCTAGCAAGACATTCACCGAGCAAGCGGAAATCCTTTTGAAGGAAGCTATTCAGGAACAGCTGGAACGGTTTTCTCTTCAGTAACAAATAAATTTTGCATGTCTACTCTTGTTAGTAGAATAGGAATCGTTGAGAAAGCTTTTTCATTTGAATCATGCAAAAAAGTTTTCTTTGTTTTTAGTTTAGTATAGTTATTTAAAGAATAGATAGAAATAAGATTGCGTCCAATAGGATTTGAACCTATACCAAAGGTTTAGAAGACCTCTGTCCTATCCATTAGACAATGGACGCTTTTCTTTCATATTTTATTCTTTCTTTTATTTTTTTGCTTCTTCCGAGAAAAAACTGTTAGACCAAAACTCTTTTAGGAAATCAAAAAATCCAGATACAAATGCATGATGTATATATTATATCATGCATATATCATAAAGAAGGAGTATGGAGGCGGTAGTGGGAATCGAACCCGCAACCCCAAGGTTATGAGCCTTATGAGCTACCAAACTGCTCTATACTCTTAAACTAAAGAGGGGTAACTAGTGGATAAAAGAGGGTTGGATACGCCCCTCTACCAATATCTATACAAATAGAATAGTCCATTTATACAGAATGGTAAAGAGGGCTCCTCTATGATTATCAATTCCAGAAATCCATACAAATACGAAAGGGTATTTTATCCTTACCAACTGGATCTTGTTGCACCCGGTAACAAACATTCATAAACCATTTCTCGAAGTACGTGTCCGGATAGCCCAAAATGTCGATAGTTAGCTCTAGGTCTTCCGGTCAAAAAACAACGTCGATGAAGGCGTGTAGGTGCACTATTACGCGGTAGGGATTGCAATTTTTCTCGCATTTTCGTTTTTTCACTCAAACTCAAGGGAGAAACTTTGCTTCTTATCTTTTTTTTTAAAGATTGACGAATCAAATGATATTTCTGTTCTAATTTCTGCCGCTTCTTCTCCCTCTGAATCAAACTTTTTTTTGCCATAATGTGTCGTTGCTATTATTACCAAGTATACGGTTCTAATCCTAGATGGAAAAATAAATAGAAAAAGAAATCTAAAAAGGCAGATCCTCCCTCTCTATCAAGAGTAATGAACTAGGTGCTGATACAGTACAAAAAAACAAACTAAATTAACCAAACTTGCCTGATGTTGAGGCAATCAAGAAAGCTGCATAAGTGAATATATAACCCACGGAAAAGTGAGCTAATCCAACCAATCTTGCTTGCACAATGGAAAGAGCCACGGGCTTATCTCTCCAGCGAATTAAATTAGCTAAAGGTGTGCGTTCATGAGCCCATGCTAAAGTCTCAATTAATTCCTGCCAATACCCCCGCCAGGAAATTAAGAACATAAATCCAGTAGCCCAAACAAGATGTCCAAATAAGAACATCCACGCCCATACCGATAAACTATTCATCCCAAAAGGATTATATCCATTGATAAGTTGTGAAGAGTTTAACCATAGGTAATCTCTTAACCATCCCATCAAATAAGTGGAGGATTCATTAAATTGTGAAACGTTGCCCTGCCATAATGTGATATGTTTCCAATGCCAATAAAAAGTAACCCACCCAATGGTATTTAACATCCAGAAAACTGCCAAATAAAATGCGTCCCAAGCAGAAATATCACAAGTACCGCCGCGCCCTGGGCCGTCACAAGGAAAACTATATCCAAAATCCTTTTTATCTGGCATTAATTTGGAACCGCGTGCATCTAAAGCGCCCTTTACTAAAATCAATGTAGTTGTATGCAAACCTAGAGCAATAGCATGATGAACCAAGAAATCCCCAGGTCCTATTGTTAAGAAAAGCGAATTACTATTCTCATTAACAGCATTCAACCATCCGGGCAACCATAGGCTTCGACCCGCATTGAAAGCGGGGCCATTCGTTGAAGATAAGAGTATATCGAACCCATATGTCGTCTTGCCATGAGCAGATTGTATCCATTGGGCAAATATAGGTTCGATCAAGATTTGCTTTTCTGGAGTACCAAAAGCAAGCATGACGTCGTTATGAACATAAAGGCCCAAGGTATGGAATCCTAGAAAGAGGCTAGCCCAACTTAAATGAGATATGATAGCTTCTTTATGGTCTAACATTCTTGCCAATACTTATCCTCATTCTGTTCCGGATTGTAATCCCTAATGAAAAAAATAGCTCCATGAGCAAAAGCCCCTGTCATGATGAACCCTGCAATATATTGGTGATGAGTATATAAAGCAGCTTGAGTAGTAAAGTCTTGTGCTATGAATGCATAAGGAGGTAAAGAGTACATATGTTGAGCTACTAAGGAAGTAATAACCCCTAAAGAAGCTAGAGCAAGACCTAACTGAAAATGAATCGAATTGTTGATTGTGTCATAAAGGCCCTTATGCCCACGCCCTAATCGACCCCCCGGAGGAGTATGCGCTTCTAAAAGATCTTTAATACTGTGCCCAATTCCGAAGTTAGTTCGATACATGTGACCGGCAATGAGAAAAATAAATGCAATAGCTAAATGATGGTGAGCCATATCGGTCAGCCACAAACTTTGTGTTTGTGGATGGAATCCCCCAAGAAGAGTTAGAATGGCAGTTCCCGCTCCTTGAGCGGTACCAAATAAATGATTACTCGAATCAGGGTTTTGGGCATAAAGATTCCATTGACCCGTCAAAAGGGGTCCCAACCCCTGGGGATAGGGTAATACATCTAAGAAATTATTCCATCGAACGTACTCCCCCCTGGATGCGGGAATAGCAACATGAACTAAATGTCCTGTCCAAGCCAAAGAACTTACCCCGAAAAGTCCTGACAAATGATGATTGAGACGAGATTCCGCGTTTTTGAACCACGAAAGGCTTGGTTTCCATTTGGGTTGTAGATGTAACCAACCCGCTATTAAGGACAGCGTAGAAAGAAATAATAGAAAAAGAGCTCCAGTATAAAGATCCTCATTGGTGCGTAATCCTATTGTATACCACCACTGATAAACTCCAGAATAAGCAATATTCACTGGACCAGCAGCACCTCCTCGAGTAAAGGCTTCCACAGCGGGTTGACCAAAATGAGGATCCCAAATCGCATGAGCAATAGGTCTTACGTGTAAAGGATCCTGTATCCATGATTCAAAATTTCCTTGCCAAGCTACATGAAACAGATTTCCGGACGTCCATAGAAAGATTATTGCTAATTGCCCAAAGTGAGAAGCAAAAATGTTCTGATAAAGACGTTCTTCAGTAATATCATCATGACTTTCGAAATCATGTGCGGTAGCAATACCAAACCAAATACGACGAGTAGTGGGGTCCTGAGCTAAGCCTTGGCTAAACCTGGGAAATCTTAATTCCATAATGCCTTTCAAATCCTCCTAGCCACTATCCTACTGCAATAATTCTCGCTAAGAAGAATGCCCATGTCGTGGCAATTCCACCCAGAAGGTAATGGGTTACTCCTACAGCGCGTCCTTGTATAATGCTCAAGGCTCTAGGCTGAGTAGCAGGAGCAACTTTTAATTTGTTATGAGCCCAAACGATAGATTCAATGAGTTCTTGCCAATAACCACGGCCGCTGAATAAAAACATTAAACTGAAGGCCCAGACAAAATGAGCACCTAAGAAAAAAAGACCATATGCAGATAATGAAGAACCATAAGACTGAATGACTTGCGATGCCTGTGCCCACAAGAAATCTCGAAGCCACCCATTAATCGTAATGGAACTCTGTGCAAAGTTTCCCCCTGTAATATGAGTTACCACCCCTTGATCACTTATAGTACCCCAAACATCCGACTGCATTTTCCAACTGAAATGGAAAATGACTACCGAAATTGCATTGTACATCCAGAATAAACCTAAGAAAACATGATCCCAGGCGGATACTTGACATGTTCCCCCTCGGCCAGGCCCATCGCAAGGAAAGCGAAAACCTAGATTTGCTTTATCGGGTATCAAACGGGAACTCCGAGCAAATAAAACACCTTTCAAAAGTATTAATACAGTCACATGTATGGTAAATGCATGAATGTGATGGACTAAAAAATCTGCGGTTCCTAATGGAATAGGTAACAAAGCCACTTTGCCACCTACTGCTACTAACTCGCCGCCTCCCCACGTTAAGCTAGTACTTGTTGTTGCACCAGGAGCTGTTACGCCAGGCGCAGTAGCATGGATATTTTGTACCCATTGAGCAAAGATAGGTTGTAATTGTATGGCAGTATCCGAAAACATATCTTGTGGACGGCCTAAAGCACTCATGGTATCATTATGAATGTACAAGCCAAAACTGTGAAAACCTAGAAATATACATACCCAGTTAAGGTGGGATATGATTGCATCGCGGTGTCTAAGGACGCGATCTAATAGATCGTTGTATCGAGTAGTTGGATCATAGTCTCTTACCATAAAAATTGCTGCATGTGCAGCAGCACCGACTATTAGAAATCCGCCAATCCACATGTGGTGTGTGAACAAGGAAAGTTGTGTACCATAGTCAGTAGCTAGGTATGGATAGGGAGGCATAGAATACATATGATGAGCTACAACAATGGTTGTAGAGCCTAGCATAGCTAGGTTAAGAGATAATTGAGCATGCCATGACGTTGTTAAGATTTCATAAAGACCCTTATGGCCTTGTCCTGTAAATGGGCCCTTGTGAGCCTCCAAAATATCTTTAAGTCCATGGCCAATACCCCAATTGGTCCTATACATATGACCTGCGATTAGGAAAAGAATAGCAATAGCTAAATGATGGTGCGCAATATCGGTCAGCCAGAGACCACCGGTTACTGGATCTAGTCCTCCGCGAAAAGTCAGAAATTCTGCGTATTTGGACCAATTTAAAGTGAAAAAAGGGGTTGCTCCTTCGGCAAAACTAGGATAAAGTTGAGCCAAAAGGTCCCGATTCAAGATAAATTCATGAGGAAGTGGTATCTCTTTAGGATCCACCCCAGCGTCAAGAAATTGGTTAATTGGTAAAGATACATGAATTTGGTGCCCCGCCCAAGAAAGAGACCCAAGTCCTAATAATCCCGCTAAGTGGTGATTCAACATGGATTCTACATCTTGGAACCAGGCCAATTTGGGAGCGGCTTTGTGATAATGGAACCAACCAGCAAAAAGCATTAACGCTGCAAAAATCAATGCACCAATTGCAGTACAATAGAGTTGTAATTCACTAGTTATTCCAGATGCTCGCCAAAGCTGAAAAAAACCAGAGGTTATTTGGATTCCTCGGAAACCCCCGCCTACATCACCATTCAATATTTCTTGCCCTACTATAGGCCAAACTACCTGAGCACTGGGTCCAATGTGAGTAGGATCACTTAGCCATGCTTCATAATTGGAAAAACGGGCGCCATGAAAGTACATGCCACTCAACCAAAGAAAGATAATGGAAAGTTGCCCGAAATGAGCACTAAAGACTTTTCGAGAAATCTCCTCCAAATCACCAGTATGACTATCGAAATCGTGAGCATCAGCATGTAGGTTCCAGATCCAAGTGGTAGTATCAGGGCCCTTAGCTAGTGTTCTTGAGAAATGGCCGGGTCTGGCCCATTCCTCAAAAGATGTTTTTACAGGATCCCTATCCACAACAATTTTTACTTCTGGTTCCGGCGAACGAATAATCATTAAGTCCTCCTCTTTCCGGACAAGACATACAAAGAGACCCGCCAACTGTCTTTTTAGTGAATCTTTGAAAGATATATATTTTGAAAGATAGATTTTGAAAGATAGATTTTGAAAGATAGATATTGTGATTAGTTCTTTTCTTTACTATCTACCATCCTTCTATTTTTTTTTTAGTTATTCACTGGAGCAATTATATATTGAAGTCAATCCGAGGCAAGTGTTCGGGTCTATTATGACATAAAGATTAGGTGCCTAACGGACATTGTTTATCTTGAAAAACAAATATTTCTCGACGTAAGAAAAAAATCTTTTTTATTTTTAATTTAAGAAACTAGTGTATTTTTTTTGAGGGCATAAGCTCCTATCTATATCTACTTTCCTTGAGCATAATATAGGGTTTTTTATTTGATTCTAAATTCCAAGATAACTCATTAGAATTATTAATAAGATGGTCCTAATATATTAGCAATATTTAGATTGCCCCCTCTTTTTATTCACTTTATTACTTCTATTCTAGACCCTATCCCTATGGTTTATTCTTATGAAATATCATATAAAATAGAAGGTATAAGAAATGGATATAATGAAATTCTTGATTCGATCTTACGACCTAATTTATTTGATTAATGGATCAACAACCAAACCACCCATTTTATGAAAAAGAAGGAGCATGGTCTTATTCAAATTCAAAGCGCTTCGTAATCTTCAACCAGTTCTGTGCTTCAATATAATTTCCCGGAGTAAGCGCTATAGCTTGTTTCCAATATTCAGCAGCTTGATCAAACCAAGCTTCCGCAATTTCCGAATCACCCTGTAGAATGGCCTGTTCTCCTCGGTCGGAATAGGAAGTTCCTTCCCTTAGAACCGTACTTGAGAGTTTCCTACCTCATACGGCTCAGAAATTGCTATCTGAATTTCCCCTATCTTAACTGAATTCGATTTATCAAAAATCGATCCAATTTGTTCTTGGGTTAAGCAGAAGAAATTAATTACCTAAGTTTCAAACCCTAATTTTTATCAATAATCAGTTTGATCTTTTTTCCCACCTTCAGAAGAATGAAGCATAGATAGATATAGAGCCTTCGTTCAAATTTTCTGAGAGGTAACTATCCCGGTTTCATATATGAAATCTCTATAGAATCCTTGAAAAAGACTTTTTTCCATAAGAAAGAAAAAAGAACTTACTATCTTTGGGATCTGATACTACACCGCTGCTTAATCCCTTAGTGGATCGGCTCTATTACATAAGCGGATTCCTAAATTTTGCCCCATATCATGGGATAAGTAAGCAGTTTTTTTTAGTTGTATCGACCCAGTCGCTCACTAATTGATCTTTACGGTGCTTTCTCTATCAATTTGAGAAACTTTATCCATAGAGTAGTAGTATAGGCCATACTTTCTTCGTTTTTTGATTCTCGTGAAGTGTCCTTCCTTCCTACAGCTGATAGGGAAAAATCGTTGTTTTTACGATCCCTATGTAGAAAGCCCTTTTTTTCTAGTATTTACTAGAAAATTTGATCCTCTCTTTTTTTTTTTTCTTTCTATAGTGGAGATAGTCGCACGTAATGACAGATCACGGCCATATTATTAAAAGCTTGCGGTAAGAAGGGGTTTCGTTCTAGTGCCCGGAAATAATATTCCAAAGCCTTTGTATGCTCTCCATTGCTTGTGTGTATAAGGCCTATGTTATAGAGTATATAACTTCGATCATAGGGATCGATTTCTAGTCGCGTAGCTTCATAATAATTTTGCAAAGCTTCCGCATAATTTCCTTCGGATTGAGCCAACATCCGTTACGGTCGTTCATTCTATTCAAAAAATCTCCGTTCCAAAACCGTACATGAGGTTTTCATCTCATACGGCTCCTCCCTTCTGTACATAATAGTACTAAGCGAAATAATCTATAGAATCAAAATAGAATTAGTCCCGTCTCATTATGAACCGAAAGGGGCTGGTATTTTTCCAAGAAATCTCTAGCCAACCTTCCCACAAGAGGTTTTTCTTAACACCAATGAATTCTATTAATGCTAGAGGAAAACGATAGCTCCAATAATTTCTTTGTTCTCAACGCCTCCTATTTAGAGGAATTAGCTACTTCAACGATCTTTGATGGTTATAGGGGTATCCAAAGTACAAACCTGATGGTTGTTTGTTATCCCAACCATTCTTCCCAGCCCTGATACCGATCAGGAAAGGGGTAATTTCTAACAAAGTTTTTCTCTTGTTGATTCCTATTTCTAGGTGTAGTGCTTTTCTCCCCTATGCTGCCTACGGATACTAATAGAGTAGGATTGGCCTGTAATCCATACCATACCATATCCTGTAGGTGTAACCTTTCGCTCAATACTCAAATCTACAATTGAAGTATCTGAAGCCGCATCAATCGAGGATACACGACGGAAGGAATTGTTAGTTCGCCTCACCTTCCCGAAGCGTGGGTTTGTTTGCTTTACAAATTTGGTTCTCTCTATGCCAACCCCCCTCTCTTTTTCGTAAGACTGAGGTATAGGTAGGGCTAAAAAAAAGCAAAAAAAAGAGTCAAATCGCACCATCTCTATAATAAGTAAATGCCTTTTTTTCTCCTGAGGTTGTCGGAATTATTCGCAATAAAATATTGGCTACAATTGAGGAGGTCTTATCAATGAAATTTCCATTTCCACGGGATCTAGGCATAATTCCCAACCCATTCTATATAGAATTGTTTTCATTCCTTCACAAAATAACATAAAAACAAACACATTCGATTCTTATAATTATAAATAGATTGATCCATATGCTCTACTCTAAATCCATATGCTTTAAATGGATAAGAGAGATATGGATTTTCCGCTCAGCTCAAATTGTATCCTTTTCCTTCTGCTTGGACACGAAGAGATATGAAATATTTGACTAAGACTGGATTTCATTCCACTTTCCTATTTCTGAACAACAACTTATGTTATCAACTATTTCGTGTTTTCAAAGTTATTAATTGTCTCATACCCTATTTTTGATTTCGATAGTATGGTGTAGCGTATCTTATGCAAACGGAATTCTAAGGTTTCTTTATTTTATTATGCAATAAGAAGAATTCTTCCATTTTCTTTTTCTTTAGTTGCGGGAAAACCCAAATTAAAACTTTTATTTTATAGCGAGCGCAATTTCTAGTAAAAAATCCTGTATCCTTCCACTTAGATCAAAAGGAATTTTTCCAATAGAACTATGGAACCCCCGAGTGGTTGCGGTTGTACCTGTACTGCAGGAATAAGAAAACTCGCTATTCACTCAGTTTATTTTCCATAATAAGTTATGTAGGAGAGATGGCCGAGCGGTTCAAGGCGTAGCATTGGAACTGCTATGTAGACTTTTGTTTACCGAGGGTTCGAATCCCTCTCTTTCCGTTTTTCTTAATTCATCAACGTTAAGGATCACAATGTATCAAATCAAATAACAATTTTTTCCAGCAATAATATAATATCTTATATTATCTTATTTTGATTTAATAGAAATTAGAAATTCTCTATAGCAAATTACTGTGGTATGTAAAATACACATAGAGGAAAAAAGAAAAAAGGATCCTAATCCTAGGGTTAATCAATTTTAGCTAGTTGATGGGAAAATACAAATTAATGGTAATGGTCTTAGGGCGATTTAGTTCGGGGAAAGGGGAAGGGGAAGAAAATTCTATGAACCTTTCCTTTTTTCGTTAAGTTCAAGTCTGACGAGAGTAATATTCTACAACTAACAACTCATTTATTTTGAGACCGACCCACTTCCTATCTAGGATTTTATTTACTAGTCCTTTATATTCCAACGTGTCAATCGCCAAATGCTTTGGCAATTTCCCCGGGTCCGATGAAGCAATATAATTTTGAACCAGACCTTTTGATCTTTGGTTATCTTTCGTAGTAATAATATCTCGGGGTTTGCAACGAAAACTTGGTATATTGACTATACGACCATTAACTAAAATATGTCTATGGTTGACTAATTGGCGGGCCCCAGGAATGGTTGAAGCCATACCCAATCGAAAAAGGATATTATCCAAACGCATTTCAAGTAATTGTAGTAAAACCTGGCCTGTTGACCTTTTTGCTTTTCCAGCGATATGTACATATCTAAGTAATTGTCGTTCTGTCAGACCATAATGAAAACGCAATTTCTGTTTTTCTTGAAGACGAATACGATATTGCTCCTTTTTCCCAGAATTGAATTTTTTTTTAAGATTACTTCCGGATTTAGGTGTTTTTCTAGTGAGTCCTGGTAAAGCTCCCAGACGGCGTATTTTTTTTAAACGAGGTCCTCGATAACGGGACATGAAGACTCCTTTTTTTATTTTATTGAAATTTCATTTTACACAATTAATTTCATTGTATTTACATTACAGAATACATCGAAATTAAAACTGAATTAAACTACAGGATAAACAGAGTAAAATCAACTAAAGTACCCCAAAAAATGGAATTTCATCAAAATCTTTTTTTTTTGTATATATATTATTTATTTTATTGTTTTGTATCTAGCAAAATTGTAAGGTAAAAAACATAAAAGATCCTGGATTCTCCATTTAATTCGGAAAAAAAGAGATTCTTGTTCGTAGAACATCGATAGAGAAAAAAAAGCCGACTATCGGATTTGAACCGATGACCCTCGCATTACAAATGCGATGCTCTAACCTCTGAGCTAAGTGGGCTTACATAACGGAAATAGTGTAACAAATAGAAATAGGTATAGTATAGGAAATCCGTAAAATCTCAGATATTAGTTATTAATCTTAGCTATTAACTAGTTCTAAATTTGAAGTTATACTTATAAAAATAAAAAAATACTAAAACTTCTTAAAGATAAAGTTAGCTTGATATGCTTAACTATAGGATATTAAAAAATAAAATTATAGAATTTATTGGTATTTTCATTCGATCATTATAGACTTTATTATTTGTTAATAATTTGAGGATTAATATTTCACTAAGGGGAACATAGAGTCAGAGTAAATAAAATTGCTAATTCTGATTAGAAAAAAAGAATAAATATCAAGCGTTATAGTATAATTTTGAATACTATAAAAAAGTAAGACGGGAGGTGGGGGAGATAAAAACTTTTGGATATATTGATTCGGATTGAATTGCAAATACATCAAGGATAGAATCAATTCAATTCTGAATTGCAATAAGCAAGCGAGGTCTCTCAAATAGAGTCGAACTGAACTGCTAGACTACGTTGAGTGATGAACTCAATGATTCAAAAAAAAAACTAAGAGATGGATGAAATTACACAAGGAATCCTGGTCTCAAAGAAGAGGGAAATGGGGATATGGCGAAATCGGTAGACGCTACGGACTTGATTGTATTGAGCCTTGGTATGGAAACCTGCTAAGTGGTAACTTCCAAATTCAGAGAAACCCTGGAATTAAAAAAGGGCAATCCTGAGCCAAATCCGTGTTTTGAGAAAACAAGGGGTTCTCGAACTAGAATACAAAGGAAAAGGATAGGTGCAGAGACTCAATGGAAGCTGTTCTAACGAATCGAGTTAATTACGTTGTGTTGTTAGTGGAATTCCTTCTAGTTCTAAATTAGAGAAAGAGGGGTTTTATACCTTATACATTTAATAAACACGTATAGATACTGACATAGCAAACGATTAATCACAGAACTCATATTATATTCTAATTATAATATAGGTTCTTTATCTTTTTTAAAAATGAAATTAGAAATGATAATGATTATGAAATAAAAAACTCATATCATAATTTTTTTTTTTCATTATTGTGAATCCACTCCAATCGAATATTGAATAATCAAATTCTTCAATTAAAATTCAAAGTTTTCGAGATCTTTAAAAAAGTGGATTAATCGGACGAGGACAAAGAGAGAGTCCCATTCTACATGTCAATACTGACAACAATGAAATTTCTAGTAAAAGGAAAATCCGTCGACTTTATAAGTTGTGAGGGTTCAAGTCCCTCTATCCCCAAATCCTCTTTTATTCCCTAACTATACTATATTATTATTATTTATCCTCT
>NW_028259724.1:20000-31569 GCF_056163025.1 Triticum urartu | reverse complement strand
CAATTCGGAAGCGCTTTTTCTTATTCTAGCAGACGGAATTCCTTTGGTCTAATTTAGGACTTTCAAATCTATTTTATTTTATCTAATTCTATCTACGCCCCCGGGGCTAGGAACAAAACAGTCCTTTCCTTTTTCTGATCATAGAGAAGCCGTATGAAGCTAAGGTTTCATGTACGGTTTTGAAATAGCGGTGGGAACTGTGATGTTATCACCGACTATGATTATCTAACAGTTCAAGTACAGTTGATATAGTTGAAGCACAGTCAAAATACGGTTTTTTTGGATGGAATATTTGGCGTCAGCCTATAGGTTTTCTGGTTTTTTTAATTTCTTCTTTGGCAGAATGTGAAAGATTACCCTTTGATTTACCAGAAGCGGAGGAAGAATTAGTAGCAGGTTACCAAACTGAATATTCCGGTATCAAATATGGTTTATTTTATCTTGTTTCTTACCTAAATTTATTAGTTTCTTCTTTATTTGTAACAGTTCTCTACTTGGGCGGGTGGAATTTATCTATTCCCTATATATCCTTTTTTGATTTTTTCCAAATGAATAAAGCAGTTGGAATTTTGGAAATGACAATGGGTATATTTATTACATTAACTAAAGCTTATTTATTTCTCTTCATTTCTATCACAATAAGATGGACTTTACCGAGGATGAGAATGGATCAGTTATTAAATCTTGGATGGAAATTTCTTTTACCTATTTCCCTGGGCAATCTCTTATTAACAACCTCTTCTCAACTTGTTTCACTATAAATAAGATAATACAATAATAGTAAGAATATTTTCAACACAAAAGCTCTCTCAAACAAGAGAAAGAAACATATCTTTTTCATAGATATTTAGAATGAATATGTTCCCTATGGTAACTGGGTTCATGAGTTATGGTCAACAAACAATACGTGCTACAAGGTACATAGGTCAAAGTTTCATAACTACCTTATCCCACACAAATCGTTTACCTATAACGATTCACTACCCTTATGAAAAATCAATTACACCAGAGCGTTTCCGAGGGCGAATCCACTTTGAATTTGATAAATGTATTGCTTGTGAAGTATGTGTTCGCGTATGTCCGATAGATTTACCCGTTGTGGATTGGAGATTTGAAAAGGATATTAAAAGAAAACAATTGCTTAATTATAGTATTGATTTCGGAGTTTGTATATTTTGTGGCAATTGTGTTGAGTACTGTCCAACAAGCTGTTTATCAATGACTGAAGAATATGAACTTTCTACCTATGATCGTCATGAATTGAATTACAATCAAATTGCTTTAAGTCGGTTACCAATCTCCATAATGGGAGATTACACAATTCAAACAATTAGGAATTCGTCTGAAAGTAAAATAAACAAAGAAAAATCTTCGAATTCAAGAACGATTACTGATTACTAAACTTTGATTTTGTCTTTCTGTTATAAAAATCTAATAATTCTTTATTAAACTTTAAAATTAAACTATAAAGAAAAACGAAAAACTACTGCTTATTGGAAATTATTTCTTATTTTAAATCAGACTAGATTTTCGTGATATAATATAATTTATAACTATAAGTTTATACACAAAAAAATACCCTAATCCTTTTTTCCTTCCTTGAATCCTTTAGTTTTAGTCAGTTCATGAAAAATTTTATACTATTAATTTCTTTTTATCCATAATGGATTTACCTGGACCAATACATGAGATTCTTATGCTATTTGGGGGATTTGTTCTTCTACTAGGGGGTCTAGGAGTAGTATTACTTACCAACCCCATTTATTCTGCCTTTTCGCTGGGATTAGTTCTTGTTTGTATATCCTTATTCTATTTTTTATTAAATTCCTACTTTGTAGCTGTCGCACAACTTCTTATTTATGTGGGAGCCATAAATGTCTTGATCATATTCGCTGTAATGTTCGTAAATGGCTCAGAATGGTCTAAAGATAAGAATTATTGGACTATTGGAGATGGGTTCACTTCACTCGTTTGTATAACTATTGTTTTTTCACTAATGACTACTATCCCAGATACGTCGTGGTATGGAATTCTTTGGACTACAAGATCAAACCAAATAGTAGAACAGGGTCTCATAAATAATGTTCAACAAATTGGAATTCATTTAGCAACCGATTTTTATCTTCCGTTTGAACTCATTTCCATAATTCTTCTAGTTTCTTTAATAGGTGCAATTACTATGGCTCGGCAATAAGAAAACTTAGAAAAAGTACAAATTATAAGAATTGCAAATCTAAAATAAATAACTAAAGAATCACAATTTTGATTTAGTAAAATCCATCTACTGCCAACAAATACCTCCTTTTTTTTTTTTTTTTTTTTCTTTTGTTGTGTAATTGTTCTATTGTAATTAATTGAATCGGTTCAATTCTTGCCCTCATATTGAAATGAATCGAGATTGATAAGGAGTTAGTTAATGATGTTTGAGCATGTACTTTTTTTGAGTGTCTATTTATTTTCGATTGGTATCTATGGATTGATCACAAGCCGAAACATGGTTAGAGCTCTAATATGTCTTGAACTTATACTGAATTCAATTAATCTAAATCTCGTAACATTTTCTGATCTATTTGATAGTCGCCAATTAAAAGGAGATATTTTCGCAATTTTTGTTATAGCCCTTGCAGCTGCTGAAGCCGCTATTGGACTATCCATTCTTTCTTCCATCCATCGTAATAGGAAATCCACTCGTATCAATCAATCTAATTTATTGAATAATTAGACTTTTGAATAATTAGACATAGAATCCTCTAAACAAAGGCGCACATATTAAAATAAATAGAAATCAATACTATTTTCTTAGTATTATTTGAGAATATCCATTTTTTTTAGTAGATTATTGCATAGTATTCTTTTTCACTTAAATGAATTTTTGTATTTGTAATTCATTGATATTGCAATTTGAATATTGCAATAATTTATATTGAAAAGACGATAGCCAATTTATTGGCTAATTCGAATTCGTCTGTACAATTCGTAAAATTCTTTCTTATTTCTTATTTATTGTTGAAATCCAAAATTAAAGTCTCTTGGCTCTCTTCACGCTTTCTCACAAACAGATTAAAAAATAGATTTTTTTTTTTGAAGTTTGGATAAACCATTGCTTCGTCTGGTGTCTACAATACATATGACTCATTATAGTACTAATTTCATTTTTACCAGATCGAAAAATTTTATGTTGAAAAGAAAAATTTATAGATCCAATGTCACATTCCGTAAAAATTTACGATACATGTATAGGATGCACTCAATGTGTACGAGCTTGTCCAACAGATGTATTAGAAATGATACCCTGGGATGGATGTAAAGCCAAGCAAATTGCTTCCGCGCCGAGAACCGAAGATTGTGTGGGTTGTAAGAGATGTGAATCTGCCTGCCCGACAGATTTTTTAAGTGTCCGCGTTTATTTAGGGCCTGAAACAACACGTAGCATGGCTCTATCTTATTGATACGTTACAAAAAACTTCACTCGAATCGTCTGATTCCTCTTTACCGAAGAAGCCTGTGCTCGAAATAATCGAGCACGGGCTTTTCTGGTCAAAACGTATCTTGTCTTTATCACTTTATCATGAGTTATTTTCCTTGGTTAACAATACTTGTTGTTTTGCCGATATTTGCAGGTTCATTAATTTTCTTTTTACCTCATAAGGGAAACAAAGTCGTTAGGTGGTATACTATATCTATTTGTTTATTAGAATTCCTTCTAATGACTTATGCGTTCTGTTATCATTTCCAACTGGAGGATCCCTTAATCCAATTAAAGGAGGATTATAAATGGATAGATGTCTTCGATTTCCACTGGAGATTGGGAATCGATGGACTTTCATTAGGATCTATTTTATTGACAGGATTTATCACTACTTTAGCTACTTTAGCAGCTTGGCCAATTACACGGAATTCGCGATTATTCTATTTCCTGATGCTCGCAATGTATAGTGGTCAAATAGGATTATTTTCTTCGCGAGACCTTTTACTTTTTTTTATCATGTGGGAGTTAGAATTAATTCCTGTTTACTTACTTTTATCCATGTGGGGGGGGAAGAGGCGTCTATATTCAGCTACAAAGTTTATTTTGTATACTGCAGGCGGTTCCATTTTTTTCTTAATCGGAGTTCTGGGTATGGGCTTATATGGTTCCAACGAACCAGGATTAGATTTGGAAAGATTAATTAATCAATCATACCCTGCAACCTTGGAAATACTTTTATATTTTGGCTTCCTTATTGCTTATGCTGTCAAATTGCCGATTATACCCCTACATACGTGGTTACCAGATACCCATGGGGAAGCACATTATAGTACATGTATGCTTTTAGCGGGAATATTATTAAAGATGGGAGCATATGGATTGATTCGGATCAACATGGAATTGTTACCTCATGCTCATTATCTATTTTCGCCCTGGTTAGTAATAATAGGAGCGATCCAAATAATCTATGCAGCTTCAACTTCTCTTGGTCAACGAAATTTCAAAAAAAGAATAGCTTATTCCTCTGTATCTCACATGGGTTTCATAATTATAGGAATTGGTTCCATAACCAACATTGGACTCAATGGAGCTATTTTACAAATATTATCCCATGGATTTATTGGTGCTACACTTTTTTTCTTGGCAGGAACCGCTTCTGATAGAATGCGTCTTGTTTATCTCGAAGAACTGGGGGGAATATCTATCCCAATGCCTAAAATTTTTACCATGTTTAGTAGCTTTTCAATGGCTTCTCTTGCCTTACCAGGAATGAGTGGTTTTGTCGCAGAATTAGTAGTATTTTTTGGACTAATTACTAGTCCAAAATTTCTGTTAATGCCAAAAACACTAATTACTTTTGTAATGGCAATTGGAATGATATTAACTCCTATTTATTTATTATCTATGTTACGCCAGATGTTCTATGGATACAAGCTATTTAATGTTCCAAACGCAAATTTTGTGGATTCTGGACCACGAGAACTCTTTATTTTAATCTGTATCTTTTTACCAGTAATAGGAATTGGTATTTATCCAGATTTTGTTCTCTCCCTATCCGTTGACAGGGTAGAGGCTCTCTTATCCAATTATTATCCTAAATAGGTTTGCTTTTTTTTACTCGTCTGCTCTATTAATGCAGAAATAAGTAAAAAAGTATATAATGCAGAAATAAGTAAAAAAGTATAATTAGATCTATCTCGAATTTTTGAGAACCCTTTGATAAGGCGTTCAAGGGGTTCTCAAATAAAACATAAAAGTAAAAACCTTCATTTCATGAAGGTTTTATTTTATGTAATCATTTAGGTGTTAATGTAAACGAACCATAACTATGTAAGCCTATTCCTAATAGATTTATACCAAAATAACAAATCCAAATTATAAGAAATCCTATCAAAGCTATAAGTGCAGAATTCGTACCCTTCCAATTTGGATTTGTTCTACTATGTAAATAAATTGCGAATATGGTCCAAGTAATAAATGCCCAAGTTTCCTTAGGATCCCAATTCCAATAGGATCCCCAGGCCTCATTAGCCCATACTGCTCCACAAAGAATACCTACGGTTAAAAGGGTAAATCCTAGGCTAATGACACGATAACTCCAAGAATCCAAACGCTCCGTTAATTGATATTTGTAATAATTTGGAAATGAAGGGACAGAGGTTCTTTTTAAAGCACTTCTTTTTGCATAAAAATATTTAATATCACTAAAGAAAAATGTTTTATTTAAAACATTTTTTTTCTTTTTAGAAAAGAAATGGAAATTATTTCGAAATCTAATGATTAGAATAGCGGCAGATAATAAGGATCCGCACAAAAGAGTTGCATAGCTTAATAACATCATACTGACATGCATCATTAACCACTGAGATTGTAGAGCAGGTACTAGTATCGTGGATTGATGCATTTCAGTTAAAAGACCCGATGTGGCAAAGCCTTGCGTTAAAATAGTACTTGGCGTAGTTATTGTGCTTAAATCATTTTTAGAGTTCTGTATTTTAGGAATGGTATGAAGAATATACAGGGCCCATGAAAGGAAGATCAATGACTCATATAAATTACTTAATGGAAAATGTCCCGAGGAAGCCCAACGAGAAACTAAGAATCCTGTTATAGAGAAAAAAGTAACTATCATTCCTTTTTCTGACGAATCGCGTAATCCTCCAAGTTCACGAACTAATAAGGTTATAAAATGAATCGTAATCACAATTGAAATCGTTGAGAAAGAGATATGAGTTAGTATATGTTCTAAAGTTGCAAATAGCATAAGGGGAAGGTCCCATTACAAAATTGTAAATTTCGAATTGATTTCTAATCTATTGTATTCTTTTTCAAGAATGCCGCCACTCGGATTCGAACCGAGATGCTTGAGCACTGCTTCCTAAGAGCAGCGTGTCTACCAATTTCACCATGGCGGCTAACTTCAAATAATAGGTAACTTAAAAGAATAATAGCTATTATCTTGGGAATCGTCGATATTGGGAAAGTCCATAAAATTTAGGAACATTAGAGTTTTCATTAAAATAGACTTCGTTTGGTAGTATCGTTTCCATTTTTTTTTTTTACAATAAACTCTTGCTTTGCCCAATAGAAACACAAACACTGCTTGAAAGAGTTGGAACTTCTTTTTTCTAACTTGCAATTATAGAACTAATTTTTTCTAATTAATTTCCCCTTTACATTTTGAAAATTCTTTCAATACAATGAAAAAAATCCAAAAGGGTTTCTATTTAATGATGAAATTAAAATAAAATGGATAAATAGAAAAGGCTTTTTGGATTTTTTAAAAATTTCTAGAATGAAAGTCTTTATGCTCTTATTAATAAGATTTACTAACCTTATGATTTTGGAGAAGATAGGTGGAAGTTGTAAGTCCTATTGTAAGAATACTCCACTTTTCATAATTTTCCTAATAGAATATGAGGATTCTATTAGGAAAATTATGAAAAGTTCATTGATAGGAAAAGAATACTTAGCACACAGTATACCAAACAAAACTTTTTTTTTCTTGTATATATAAGATAAGAGGGGTTTTTTGTTCTAAGAATATTGTACCGAGTAATTCGACACATAAAAGTACATTCAAAGAAGAATCCAAATTATTAAATAATTGGAATTCTTTTTTGATAAGTCAATTCATATTATTCCAAAATCTTATTATTTGTTTGTTGCCCAGAAAAACCCTTTGGTTTTGGATGCTCATTACCGCTCGAAAATGATCTTGATTTTACTAAAGAATAAGATTGTACTATGGAAAAATAAGTCTTTTTCTTCCAAATATTTTTACGAATACGCTTTTTTGACATTGAAGTACGTTTTTTTGGAACTGCCATTCAAAAAGGAAATTACTTTTTTCTAGTTGTATGTGAAAGACATCTATTGCTGCAAATCAATCCTTCTTTCTTCTTTTTATTAGTATTTATACTTAGATACTGAAAGATACTTAAATTTTGAATTATTTTTTACTTCATTTTGTCTAATGCGGATAAGACAACAAGAATTTTTTAACATTTTTTCTTTATATATTTTATACTTTTTTTTTAATAATATAGAATATATAGAAGGGTTTCTCATTTAAATCTATTTATATCTATTTATATATCAAGTATACTCCATATATAGATATATGGTATGGAAGCCTATCCCCCATATAAGATAAGACGGGGGGATAAAAAGAAGGGAAAATGAAAATAGTTAATTAAGTTCAGAATGGTATTCCATAAAGGAAAGGAATTCCAATCAAAACAAAAAATACTGAGTCTCTTAAACAAGACATTCTAAAACTTAGGTAATTTATAGTCATTAGAATTTTAGTTCTATATGAAGTAAGGACTATTCGATAATTTCTTATAAACATAGGTTTTCATTGGAATTCACTCAATCAGTTAATTATGGAACAAGAGAGCTGTTTCATCTTTGTTTTAAAGAAATATAAAAATGAATTATGAATAGAAAGTAAAATGATTCCACTTTTTTTTTTTTATTTTTATAAATATCTTTATTTAGTTAATAAAATAACTTCGTTACCTAGTTATTTTATTAACTTTTTTAATTTAACCAACTAAACCCATTCTTAATTTTTAATTATTTCAATGAGATAAATTTTGGAAAAATTAAGAATTTCAGTATTTTTTCTTATTCTTTTTATTTATTCTTTCAGAAAGAGATAAGAATTGGTTTGGTGAATCGGAAACAATTTTATAGAAAAATTGAAGTAAAAATTGAAGTAAAAATTGCAATTTCTTTTCTTATGGAACATACATATCAATATGCATGGGTAATCCCTCTTCTCCCACTTCCAGTTATTATGTCAATGGGATTTGGCCTTATTCTTATTCCGACAGCAACAAAAAATCTTCGTCGCATATGGGCTTTTCCTAGTGTTTTACTCTTAAGTATAGCTATGGTATTCTCAGTTCAACTGTCTATTCAACAAATAAATGGAAGTTCGATCTATCAATATCTATGGTCTTGGACCGTCAATAATGATTTTTCTTTAGAATTTGGATACTTGATTGACCCACTTACTTCTATTATGTTAATACTAATTACTACTGTAGGAATCCTGGTTCTTATTTATAGTGATGGTTATATGTCTCACGATGAAGGATATTTGAGATTTTTTGTTTATATAAGTTTTTTCAATACTTCCATGTTGGGATTGGTTACTAGCTCCAATTTGATACAAATTTATTTTTTTTGGGAACTCGTGGGAATGTGTTCTTATTTATTGATAGGCTTTTGGTTTACACGACCAATCGCAGCGAGTGCTTGTCAAAAAGCTTTTGTAACTAATCGTGTAGGGGATTTTGGTCTATTATTAGGAATTTTAGGTTTTTTTTGGATAACAGGTAGTTTAGAGTTTAGGGATTTGTTCAAAATAGCTAATAACTGGATTCCTAATAATGGAATTAACTCTTTACTTACTACTTTGTGTGCTTTTTTATTATTCCTTGGTGCAGTTGCGAAATCCGCACAATTCCCTCTTCACGTATGGTTACCCGATGCTATGGAAGGGCCCACTCCTATTTCGGCTCTTATACACGCAGCAACTATGGTTGCTGCGGGAATTTTTCTTCTAGCTCGACTTCTTCCTCTTTTCATATCTTTACCTTTGATAATGAGTTTTATTTCTTTAGTAGGTACAATAACACTATTCTTAGGAGCTACTTTAGCTCTTGCTCAGAGAGATATTAAAAGAAGCTTAGCCTATTCTACAATGTCTCAATTGGGTTATATGATGTTAGCTCTAGGTATAGGTTCTTATCAAGCTGCTTTATTCCATTTGATCACTCATGCTTATTCAAAAGCTTTATTGTTCTTGGGATCCGGATCCGTTATTCATTCAATGGAACCTCTTGTTGGATATTCACCAGATAAAAGTCAAAATATGGTTCTTATGGGCGGTTTAAGAAAATACATTCCAATCACAAGAACTACTTTTTTATGGGGTACACTTTCTCTTTGTGGTATTCCACCTCTTGCTTGCTTCTGGTCCAAAGATGAAATCCTTAGTAATAGTTGGTTGTATTCGCCCTTTTTTGGAATAATAGCCTCCTTTACTGCAGGATTAACTGCCTTTTATATGTTTCGGATATATTTACTTACATTTGATGGGTATTTGCGTGTTCATTTTCAAAATTACAGTAGCACTAAAGAGAGTTCCTTGTATTCAATATCCTTATGGGGAAAAAGGATACCCAAAGGAGTGAATAGGGATTTCGTTTTATCAACAACGAAGAGTGGAGTTTCTTTTTTTTCACAAAATATACCAAAAATTCAAGGTAATACAAGAAATAGGATAGGATCCTTTACTACGTCTTTTGGGGCTAAAAAAACTTTTGCCTATCCGCATGAAACGGGAAATACTATGTTATTTCCTCTTCTTATATTACTACTTTTCACTTTGTTCATTGGATTCATAGGAATCTCTTTTGATAATGGAGGAATTGGTAATGGAATAGCAGAGTTAACCATATTATCAAAGTGGTTAACTCCCTCAATAAACTTTACCCAGGAAAGTTCTAATTCTTTTGTAAATTCATATGAATTTATTACTAATGCAATTTCTTCTGTAAGTCTAGCTATCTTTGGTTTATTCATAGCATATATCTTCTATGGATCCGCTTATTCTTTTTTTCAGAATTTGGATTTAATAAACTCTTTTTACAAAGGAAATCCTAAAAAAGAATTTTTAGATCAAGTAAAAAAAAATATATACAGTTGGTCATATAATCGTGGTTATATAGATATTTTCTATACTAGGGTCTTTACCCTCGGTATAAGAGGGTTAACCGAACTCACGGAGTTTTTTGATAAGGGTGTTATTGATGGAATTACCAATGGAGTGGGTCTTGCTAGTTTTTGTATAGGAGAGGAAATTAAATATGTAGGGGGAGGTCGAATCTCGTCTTATTTATTCTTTTTTTTATGTTATGTATCTGTGTTTTTATTCTTTTTTCTTTCTTAAGTTAAGGAATTTACAACAAGTCTCTTGCAAAAATAACTATCCTATCCCCTTTCTACAATCTCTCTATATCCTTGTTACATAAGGTAAGTATTGTATAATAGTTCGGTTTTCCGCGATTTTTTCCATTCCTCTGTGTAAATACCCTAATATGGGTTCACAATCAATAACATCCTCACCATCGAGAGTAACGATCAGTCGAAGAACACCATGCATTGATGGGTGTTGAGGGCCCATATTGACTATCATGAGATCTTTTCTTGTAAGCGGTAGACTCATATCCTTTCTTCCTTAATTCATTATTCCATGAAAATGGATTATTCCATGAATTCCTCAAAGCGAGGCTCATCAAAATGAAAAATCTAAGACTACTATAAGACTACTAAAAAAATAATAAAACAAGAAAAAAATTTGAACGATTAAATTACTGCTCCCGAATATTCAACTGACCGATTAATTTCTTATAACGTACTCTATTTTTCTTTGCCAAATAAGCCAGCAAACGTCGACGTTTTCCCAAAAGTCTTCGTAGACCTCTTTCCGATGAAAAATCTTTTTTGTGTAATTCCAAATGTGAAGCAAGTCTCCGTATCTTATTGGTGAAACTGAATACTTGAAATTCAACAGAACCCCTGTTTTCTTCTTTTTCTTCTTTAACCATAAATCCAAAAATTTTTCTACCTCCTTTCTTTTTCATGTATTTTTCTGATCAGGAAAAATACAAAATTATGTCAGTTATTTTGAAGTTATTCTAATCTCGTACACACACAAATTTGCAATTATTCATCTACTACTGGAATTTGGATTTATTTTATCGATGCAAATTGGATTTGGATAGAAGGGTACATTCTTTCTAATATTTTAGATAGAAGAAATGTTTCTTCTATCTAAAATATTAGAAAGAATTTTGCTGATTTATTTATTGCTATATGCAATTTATGGAATTGATACACCATTTAATTGATATCATTTAGCAAAATGAAACACAGCATATGCATCCATCTTTTGGCTCGAGAATTTCACGGGATAGAGATATGGTATAAGAAATAGACTATTAAGTAACTCTAAATGAATTGTGGATACATCTGTATCCTTAACATACTGAAACGATTGTCATTATTCGTATCAAACCAATA
>NW_028259724.1:0-2500 GCF_056163025.1 Triticum urartu | reverse complement strand
CTTTCTGCTAAAGAGGATCTATTAAACTCATAATTCATTAGATCCTTGTTATCAATGCCAACTAGGTATCATAAGTAAATGGATCCCGGTTGTTCAATCCTTTGATAACCAAGGTCATTCTTTGCTAAAGAGAAATGATCACTATGAGTCAGACTCAATAGAATTGGATCCATTCCAAATAGCGAGAATTAGGATTCTTGATCCCTCTCAATCTCTCTTTCAATTCGAGGATCCAGAGAGGTGTTTTCATAGTCATCTCCGAATATTTGCCATCTCGGAATATTTTCGATTTCATTTTTCTATGATATGTCTTTCTATATGAAAATTGGTTATTTACGATGTACGATGATCCCTGTTAAGCATCCATGGCTGAATGGTTAAAGCGCCCAACTCATAATTGGTAAATTTGCGGGTTCAATTCCTGCTGGATGCACACGAACGGGAACATTCCATAAGTCTATTGGAACTGGCTCTCTATCCATGGAATCTCATCCATCATCCATACATAACGAATTGGTATGGTATATTCATACCATAACATAAGAACAATAAGAACTCGAATTCTTATCGATACTGGAACTCAGAGCATAGGAGGGAAAGTCGATTTATGGATGGAATCAAATACGCAGTATT
The DNA here is from genome assembly GCF_056163025.1 of Triticum urartu. Classification (NCBI taxonomy): domain Eukaryota; kingdom Viridiplantae; phylum Streptophyta; class Magnoliopsida; order Poales; family Poaceae; genus Triticum; species Triticum urartu. The sequence continues at coordinate 1,867 of NW_028259724.1, read as the reverse complement.
TACAGAAAAAAGTCTTCGTTTATTGGGAAAGAATCAATATACTTTTAATGTCGAATCGGGATTCACTAAGACAGAAATAAAGCATTGGGTCGAACTCTTCTTTGGTGTTAAGGTGGTAGCTGTGAATAGCCATCGACTACCTGGAAAAGGTAGAAGAATAGGACCTATTCTGGGCCATACAATGCATTACAGACGTATGATCATTACCCTTCAACCGGGTTATTCTATTCCACTTCTAGATAGAGAAAAAAACTAAAGGAGAATACTTAATAATACGGCGAAACATTTATACAAAACACCTATCCCGAGCACACGCAAGGGAACCGTAGACAGGCAAGTGAAATCCAATCCACGAAATAATTTGATCCATGGACGGCACCGTTGTGGTAAAGGTCGTAATTCCAGAGGAATCATTACCGCAAGGCATAGAGGGGGAGGTCATAAGCGCCTATACCGTAAAATAGATTTTCGACGGAATCAAAAAGACATATCTGGTAGAATCGTAACCATAGAATACGACCCTAATCGAAATGCATACATTTGTCTCATACACTATGGGGATGGTGAGAAGAGATATATTTTACATCCCAGAGGGGCTATAATTGGAGATACTATTGTTTCTGGTACAAAAGTTCCTATATCAATGGGAAATGCCCTACCTTTGAGTGCGGTTTGAACTATTGATTTACGTAATTGGAAGTAACCAATTAGGTTTACGACGAAACCTAGAAATCGATCACTGATCCAATTTGACTACCTCTACGGGATAGACCTCAACAGAAAACTGTTGAGTAACGGCAGCAAGTGATTGAGTTCAGTAGTTCCTCATAGAAAATTATTGGCTCTAGAGATATGGTAATATGGAGAAGACAAAATTGTTTGAAGCACGCACAGAACCGGAAGCGCCCCTTGTTTCAAAGAGAGGAGGACGGGTTATTCACATTTAATTTGATGGTCAGAGGCAAATTGAAAGCTAAGCAGTGGTAATTAAGACCCCCGGGGGAAAATAGGGATGTCTCCTACGTTACCCATAATATGTGGAAGTATCGACGTAATTTCATAGAGTCATTCGATCTGAATGCTACATGAAGAACATAAGCCAGATGACGGAACGCAGAGACCTAGGATGTAGAAGATCATAACATGAGCGATTCGGCAGATTTGGATTCCTTTCCTATATATCCACTCATGTGGTACTTCATCATATGATTCATATAAGATCCATCTGTCTAGAGATCGTCATATACATCTAGAAAGCCGTATGCTTTGGAAGAAGCTTGTACAGTTTGGGAAGGGGTTTTTTGAGAGAAAAGAAGAATCTACTTCAACCGATATGCCCTTAGGCACGGCCATGCATAACATAGAAATCACACGTGGAAGGGGTGGGCAATTAGCTAGAGCAGCAGGTGCTGTAGCGAAACTCATTGCAAAAGAGGGTAAATCGGCCACTTTAAGATTACCATCTGGGGAGGTCCGTTTAGTATCCCAAAACTGCTTAGCAACAGTCGGACAAGTGGGTAATGTTGGGGTGAACCAAAAAAGTTTGGGTAGAGCCGGATCTAAGTGTTGGCTAGGTAAACGCCCCGTAGTAAGAGGGGTAGTTATGAACCCTGTGGACCACCCCCATGGGGGCGGTGAAGGGAAAGCTCCCATTGGTAGAAAAAAACCCACAACCCCTTGGGGTTATCCTGCGCTTGGAAGAAGAACTAGGAAAAGGAAAAAATATAGCGATAGTTTTATTCTTCGTCGCCGTAAGTAAATACGTAACTAGGAATATGGAAAATTGCATTTTTGGAATTTGCAATAATGCGATGGGCGAACGACGGGAATTGAACCCGCGCATGGTGGATTCACAATCCACTGCCTT
>NW_028259723.1:0-31571 GCF_056163025.1 Triticum urartu | reverse complement strand
GGAATTCGATAGGAATTGAGTTGTTGTTATGGTAAGTTAACACGGTTCGTTATTAAACCATGGATTTGATTTACCAAATCCATAATTATTGTATACTCTTTGATAGATATAGCGCAACCCAAATTAATTCCTAATCCTTATTTTACAAGTTCTTAATAGTTCTCTTTTCTTATTTTGAATGCAAATACCTAACTAAATACTAATAAAATTCTTTGTTGACAGCAATCTATGCTTCACAGTAGTATATATTTTGTATATCGAAGTCCTAGATAGGAAAGTAGAGTAGGCACAGATCCTCCACAAAAGGCAAAATGTATATGAAAAAAAAGATTGATTGAACTTTCCAATGGACTCATTCCATGAGTAAACGATTGAATGGGATTCGCTTGGGCAACGAAATCAAGTCCTGGTCCCCTTTTCTCTCTTATTGAATTAACTAATTCATTTCCTTTTTACTTTTGGATTTTTTTTGATTTGATTTGGCATTATTCAACAATAAAAAAAGAAAAATTTCGACAAATTCCTTTTTTTTAATTATGTGATAATTATGAGAACCAATCCTACTACTTCTCCTCCCGGGGTTTCCACAATTGAAGAAAAAAGTACAGGTCGTATCGATCAAATTATTGGACCCGTGCTGGATGTCACTTTTCCCCCAGGCAAGTTACCTTATATTTATAACGCTTTGGTAGTCCAGAGTAGAGACACTGCCGATAAGCAAATTAATGTGACTTGTGAGGTACAACAATTATTAGGAAATAATCGAGTTAGAGCTGTAGCTATGAGTGCTACGGACGGGTTGATGAGAGGAATGGAAGTGATTGACACGGGAGCTCCTCTCAGTGTTCCGGTCGGTGGAGCTACTCTCGGACGAATTTTCAACGTTCTTGGGGAGCCTGTTGACAATTTGGGTCCTGTAGATAGTAGTGCAACGTTCCCTATTCATAGATCTGCGCCTGCCTTTATCGAGTTAGATACGAAATTATCCATCTTTGAAACAGGTATTAAGGTCGTCGATCTTTTAGCTCCTTATCGACGTGGAGGAAAAATAGGACTATTTGGGGGGGCTGGAGTAGGTAAAACAGTACTGATCATGGAATTAATCAATAACATTGCTAAAGCTCATGGGGGCGTATCCGTATTCGGTGGAGTAGGGGAACGGACTCGTGAAGGAAATGATCTTTATATGGAAATGAAGGAATCCGGAGTAATTAATGAAAAAAATATTGAGGAATCAAAGGTAGCTCTAGTCTATGGCCAAATGAATGAACCACCGGGAGCTCGTATGAGAGTTGGTTTAACTGCCCTAACTATGGCGGAATATTTCCGAGATGTTAATAAGCAAGACGTGCTTTTATTTATCGATAATATCTTTCGTTTTGTTCAAGCAGGATCAGAGGTATCCGCTTTATTAGGGAGAATGCCCTCCGCAGTGGGTTATCAACCTACTCTTAGTACAGAAATGGGTTCTTTGCAAGAAAGAATTGCTTCTACTAAAAAGGGATCTATAACTTCGATTCAAGCAGTTTATGTACCTGCAGACGATTTGACCGACCCTGCCCCTGCCACAACATTTGCACATTTGGATGCTACTACCGTACTTTCCAGAGGATTAGCTTCCAAGGGTATTTATCCAGCAGTAGATCCTTTAGATTCAACCTCGACTATGTTACAGCCTCGGATCGTTGGCAACGAACATTATGAAACTGCGCAAAGAGTTAAGGAAACTTTACAACGTTACAAAGAACTTCAGGACATTATCGCAATTCTTGGCTTGGATGAATTATCGGAAGAGGATCGTTTAACTGTAGCAAGAGCAAGAAAAATTGAGCGTTTCTTATCACAACCGTTCTTTGTGGCAGAAGTTTTTACTGGTTCTCCAGGAAAGTATGTTGCTCTTGCGGAAACTATTAGGGGATTTCAACTAATCCTTTCCGGAGAATTAGACGGCCTACCTGAACAGGCTTTTTATTTGGTGGGTAACATCGATGAAGCTAGCACGAAAGCTATAACCTTAGAAGAGGAGAACAAATCGAAGAAATGAAATTAAATCTTTATGTACTGACTCCTAAGCGAATTATTTGGGATTGTGAAGTGAAAGAAATCATTTTATCCACTAATAGTGGCCAAATTGGCGTATTACCAAACCACGCCCCCATTAACACAGCAGTAGATATGGGTCCTTTGAGAATACGCCTCCTCAACGACCAATGGTTAACAGCGATTCTGTGGAGCGGTTTTGCGAGAATAGTTAATAATGAGATCATCATTTTAGGAAATGATGCGGAACTGGGTAGTGATATTGATCCGGAAGAAGCTCAAAAGGCACTTGAAATAGCCGAAGCTAACTTGAGTAAAGCTGAGGGTACGAAAGATTTGGTTGAAGCGAAGCTCGCTCTCAGACGAGCTAGGATACGAATCGAGGCTGTCAATTGGATTCCCCCATCCAATTGAAGACAATCCAGTGGTTTATAGTTGATACAAAGAAAAAGGGAAGAGGGGTAGAAAAAGTTATTAGATAGCGAAGCGAAGTAAGTCCAATGCTATCTAGTAATTTTTCTACCTACTTACCTACTATTGGATTTGAACCAATGACTCCCGCCGTATGAAAGCAATACTCTAACCACTGAGTTAAGTAGGCAATTTATCACCACAAAGGAAGACCCATTACTTCGATCGATTATATATTGAATCCCTTTTCTAAGCAATACCGCTCTGTTATTGGTCTGTTATATACTAAATACTAAACTAAATACTAAACAGATACAGATCAAAGGGGTATCCTCTGGCATTAGAAAATATTCATCTTGACAAGAAATTATCTATATGTTAAGATATCTCTGATAAGGGCTATAGCTCAGTTCGGTAGAGCAACTCGTTTACACGTGCGCCAATGCTTTTCAAAGGAGCTTATTATGCAATGAACATAATCGATCTTATTGCAAAATCAATGTCTTACTTCATAGATTCGAGAGAATAGGAGAACAGTAGCCTGACAAACAGTCGGTTCAGTCCGATTCAGGTGCCAATTCAGGTGCCTAATCAAATAGAACCCTTATGGATTTGCTAGTTGATAAGGTAAATATCCAGCCCACTAAATGCTAGGCGTAATGAGGATAAGGGCCTCCAAAAAACTTCTTTTCGTTCTATGAACTTTAAGGTGTATGAAGTCTCATAGTTAACTCTTGCAGTGGAACGATAGAGACTCCATTTCACTTAGGTTGATTTAATTTAGACCGGAGGCAGACCTAAGTCAAGGTAATCCTCCTTTGAAACACTTTGGTATTGCTCCTAGATAGATCATAATACAAAAAATCAATCAGAGCACAGGGAGCCATCTCATTATCTTTCCGTAAAGAAAAACTATGGTGGACTAACTGATCTTTAAATCAGTTTATGAAAGAGCCCAATGCAAAAAAATGCATGTTGGGTCTTTGAAACAGTTCAAATCATTTCGATAATAATCCGTTTGATCTGTTTTACCGAGAAGGTCTACGGTTCGAATCCGTATAGCCCTAATATGCCCTTTTTTAGATTTTAGGATCTCTATCCTATGTTTTCTTTAGTTTAGTATAGTTTTCATTTTCTCATTAGTATTTGTTTATAGACTGGATAGGCGCCTGCGACATAGAATAGAGATAAAAGCATTACCAAAGGCTCATTCATCGAAAATCAAAATCATACAGACAGGAAAAGAAAAACGAATTTCTATCAAATCAATAGAAGAAAGGATCCTTTCCCTGATTTGAATCCCGTCCTCCTTCAAATAGGATATCTCTAGACTTCCCTATAATAACTGCAATGATTTTATCCATTTTGCGAATTCCTACTTTGTTTTAAGTATATTTATTACTTTGTTTATAGATACATTATGTAAATTGATCAACTTTAAATAGAAAAAATAAAGTAAAGAGTAAATAAGAAAACAGAATATTCTGTCTCATAGTTCTGAAATAGAGTTCTTTATTTTTATTTTATAGTATTACTTCTCATTAATTATACTGCATAGATTAGTCCTACTATCTTAATTAGGTTCTAATTTAGTAGTATTCTCATTTTTATTTAATAGTCTCTTATTATTTTATTATTAAATATTAAATAAAGGATAGAGCTATTCTTTTTTCTAGAGATTCTAGAGAAAGCGAGACAAAGTGAAACGAGAAAGTTTTCTTTATATAAGAATTAGATCTACATACACCATATCTAAATAGAATGGAAATCCAAAAGAAAGGGAGTTGGGATTCCATTGGATGAATCTTTAAAGAAGATGCAGCACAGAGGAAACAAAGGCTAAACTTAAACTAAGCGCTTTTGTTTGAACAAAAAAGATTCTTGTTTCACCGAGGAAAAGAGAGAAGTTCTGGATAAATTGACAATGCTGAATTGAATTGACTAATTTAAGTTCCGCCTATTCCACATTAATGGGAGTACATTATGTTTCTGCTTCACGAATATGATATTTTTTGGACATTTCTAATAATAGCAAGCCTTATTCCTATTTTGGCATTTTCGATTTCAGGACTTTTAGCCCCGGTTAGTGAAGGACCAGAGAAGCTTTCTAGTTATGAATCGGGTATAGAACCCATGGGAGGGGCTTGGGTACAATTCCGAATACGCTATTATATGTTTGCGCTCGTTTTTGTTGTTTTTGATGTGGAAACCGTCTTTCTATACCCTTGGGCAATGAGTTTCGACGTATTGGGTGTATCCGTTTTTATCGAAGCTTTGATTTTCGTGCTTATCTTAGTTGTTGGTTTAGTTTATGCATGGCGAAAAGGAGCCTTGGAATGGTCTTAACTGAATATTTAGACAAAAAAAAAGAAGGAAAAGATTCTATTGAGACAGTTATGAATTTGATTGAGTTTCCCTTACTTGACCAAACAAGTTCCAATTCTGTTATTTCAACTACACCAAATGATCTTTCGAATTGGTCAAGACTCTCCAGTTTATGGCCCCTTCTATACGGTACCAGTTGTTGTTTCATTGAATTTGCTTCATTAATAGGCTCACGATTCGACTTTGATCGTTATGGATTGGTACCAAGATCAAGTCCTAGGCAAGCAGACCTAATTTTAACAGCCGGTACGGTAACAATGAAAATGGCTCCCTCTTTAGTGAGATTATACGAGCAAATGCCTGAACCAAAATACGTCATTGCTATGGGAGCCTGTACTATTACAGGGGGAATGTTCAGTACGGATTCCTATAGTACTGTTCGGGGAGTTGATAAGTTAATTCCTGTGGATGTCTACTTGCCGGGCTGCCCACCTAAACCGGAGGCAGTTATAGATGCCCTAACAAAACTTCGTAAGAAGATATCGCGAGAAATAGTTGAGGATCAAACTCTATCTCAAAATAAAAATAGATGTTTTACTACCAGTCACAAGCTTTATGTTAGGCGCAGTACTCATACAGGAACTTATGAGCAAGAATTGCTCTATCAATCACCATCTACATTAGATATATCTTCTGAAACTTTTTTCAAATCCAAAAGTTCAGTACCTTCCTACAAATTAGTGAATTAGGAGAGGGGCTCTTTTGTGTAGAAAAATAAAAAGCAGGGCAATCTTTCAAACTTGCATCCGAAATGTGAAATATTTATACAAAGAGGGAGAGATGAAGACAATGCAGCAGGGTTGGTTATCTAATTGGCTAGTCAAACATGAGGTGGTTCATAGATCTTTGGGCTTTGATCACCGAGGAATAGAGACTTTACAAATAAAAGCAGGGGATTGGGATTCCATTGCTGTCATTTTATATGTATATGGTTACAATTATTTACGCTCCCAATGTGCTTATGATGTAGCACCCGGTGGATCTTTAGCTAGCGTGTATCATCTTACGAGAATACAATATGGTATAGATAATCCAGAAGAAGTCTGCATAAAAGTCTTTGCCCAAAAGGATAATCCTAGAATTCCGTCTGTCTTCTGGATTTGGAGAAGTGCCGATTTTCAAGAACGCGAATCTTATGATATGGTGGGAATCTCTTATGATAATCATCCGCGCCTTAAACGTATCCTAATGCCTGAAAGTTGGATAGGCTGGCCCTTACGTAAGGATTATATAACCCCCAATTTTTATGAAATACAAGATGCTCATTGAATGATAAGAAATTCATGCTCACTTATACAACACAACTCCAGATTTTATTCAAGTCAAGGAATATTTTTAGGTTCTTTTCCTAGATGAAACGGAATACCTATTTATAATTAATTCCTAATTATACAAAAGCATTCCAGATAGACTGAGCAAAAAAAGGGTTTCATTTGGATTCCCCTATTTTGAAAATCGCATATTAATTTCCTTCATATGAACAGAAAAATAGGATGACTCAAAGAAGTTCTCTACCAGGAACTTTGTACCGCGCACATTACTTAGCACAACTAGGAAAATAAGATAAGATAAAGATAAGCAAGACTAAAAAAATATTCGTCGGAATAGCGGAATACAAAATTAAGAAACGCAAAAAAATAAAGGGGAATCTCACCCCCTTCTTTATCATAAAGAAAAGATATATTTTAAAACTTCTTTAAAAAGAAAAAGAAGTGCCTCTATATTTATATTATAGATTTATCCACTTAGATGAATAAATATTATTAATGAATATGTATCACAATCCATCTCGAGGTATTTGGATCAATACCTATTCGGTGGATCTTTTTTTTTTTTTTCTCTGCCAGGAACCAGATTTGAACTGGTGACACGAGGATTTTCAGTCCTCTGCTCTACCAACTGAGCTATCCTGACCTTTTCTTGTGCATCATCCTAGTAGAGTATTTGTATCTATGTCAATTAAAAGGACTAAAAATTAATTAAAGTATTTCAAATTTTAAATTTGAAAATGGGGGGGGTAGTCCTATGCATTGTGCATGGTTTACTTAAATAAAACTTAAAAATAGAGTGAATAACCAAGATTTCTTGCCGATACTCTAATAAAAAAGAAATCTATTCAATGAATAGGATAAGATCCATTGAGTTCTCTTCGCATTCCTTTGTGAAAGAGTAGAATGAGAAAGCTAATGAATCTTAAACCCATTGCATTGATAAAAAGAAAAAAAAGTGCATTGATAAAAAGAAAAAAAAAAAGAGGATAAATAATAATAATATAGTATAGTTAGGGAATAAAAGAGGATTTGGGGATAGAGGGACTTGAACCCTCACAACTTATAAAGTCGACGGATTTTCCTTTTACTAGAAATTTCATTGTTGTCAGTATTGACATGTAGAATGGGACTCTCTCTTTGTCCTCGTCCGATTAATCCACTTTTTTAAAGATCTCGAAAACTTTGAATTTTAATTGAAGAATTTGATTATTCAATATTCGATTGGAGTGGATTCACAATAATGAAAAAAAAAAATTATGATATGAGTTTTTTATTTCATAATCATTATCATTTCTAATTTCATTTTTAAAAAAGATAAAGAACCTATATTATAATTAGAATATAATATGAGTTCTGTGATTAATCGTTTGCTATGTCAGTATCTATACGTGTTTATTAAATGTATAAGGTATAAAACCCCTCTTTCTCTAATTTAGAACTAGAAGGAATTCCACTAACAACACAACGTAATTAACTCGATTCGTTAGAACAGCTTCCATTGAGTCTCTGCACCTATCCTTTTCCTTTGTATTCTAGTTCGAGAACCCCTTGTTTTCTCAAAACACGGATTTGGCTCAGGATTGCCCTTTTTTAATTCCAGGGTTTCTCTGAATTTGGAAGTTACCACTTAGCAGGTTTCCATACCAAGGCTCAATACAATCAAGTCCGTAGCGTCTACCGATTTCGCCATATCCCCATTTCCCTCTTCTTTGAGACCAGGATTCCTTGTGTAATTTCATCCATCTCTTAGTTTTTTTTTTGAATCATTGAGTTCATCACTCAACGTAGTCTAGCAGTTCAGTTCGACTCTATTTGAGAGACCTCGCTTGCTTATTGCAATTCAGAATTGAATTGATTCTATCCTTGATGTATTTGCAATTCAATCCGAATCAATATATCCAAAAGTTTTTATCTCCCCCACCTCCCGTCTTACTTTTTTATAGTATTCAAAATTATACTATAACGCTTGATATTTATTCTTTTTTTCTAATCAGAATTAGCAATTTTATTTACTCTGACTCTATGTTCCCCTTAGTGAAATATTAATCCTCAAATTATTAACAAATAATAAAGTCTATAATGATCGAATGAAAATACCAATAAATTCTATAATTTTATTTTTTAATATCCTATAGTTAAGCATATCAAGCTAACTTTATCTTTAAGAAGTTTTAGTATTTTTTTATTTTTATAAGTATAACTTCAAATTTAGAACTAGTTAATAGCTAAGATTAATAACTAATATCTGAGATTTTACGGATTTCCTATACTATACCTATTTCTATTTGTTACACTATTTCCGTTATGTAAGCCCACTTAGCTCAGAGGTTAGAGCATCGCATTTGTAATGCGAGGGTCATCGGTTCAAATCCGATAGTCGGCTTTTTTTTCTCTATCGATGTTCTACGAACAAGAATCTCTTTTTTTCCGAATTAAATGGAGAATCCAGGATCTTTTATGTTTTTTACCTTACAATTTTGCTAGATACAAAACAATAAAATAAATAATATATATACAAAAAAAAAAGATTTTGATGAAATTCCATTTTTTGGGGTACTTTAGTTGATTTTACTCTGTTTATCCTGTAGTTTAATTCAGTTTTAATTTCGATGTATTCTGTAATGTAAATACAATGAAATTAATTGTGTAAAATGAAATTTCAATAAAATAAAAAAAGGAGTCTTCATGTCCCGTTATCGAGGACCTCGTTTAAAAAAAATACGCCGTCTGGGAGCTTTACCAGGACTCACTAGAAAAACACCTAAATCCGGAAGTAATCTTAAAAAAAAATTCAATTCTGGGAAAAAGGAGCAATATCGTATTCGTCTTCAAGAAAAACAGAAATTGCGTTTTCATTATGGTCTGACAGAACGACAATTACTTAGATATGTACATATCGCTGGAAAAGCAAAAAGGTCAACAGGCCAGGTTTTACTACAATTACTTGAAATGCGTTTGGATAATATCCTTTTTCGATTGGGTATGGCTTCAACCATTCCTGGGGCCCGCCAATTAGTCAACCATAGACATATTTTAGTTAATGGTCGTATAGTCAATATACCAAGTTTTCGTTGCAAACCCCGAGATATTATTACTACGAAAGATAACCAAAGATCAAAAGGTCTGGTTCAAAATTATATTGCTTCATCGGACCCGGGGAAATTGCCAAAGCATTTGGCGATTGACACGTTGGAATATAAAGGACTAGTAAATAAAATCCTAGATAGGAAGTGGGTCGGTCTCAAAATAAATGAGTTGTTAGTTGTAGAATATTACTCTCGTCAGACTTGAACTTAACGAAAAAAGGAAAGGTTCATAGAATTTTCTTCCCCTTCCCCTTTCCCCGAACTAAATCGCCCTAAGACCATTACCATTAATTTGTATTTTCCCATCAACTAGCTAAAATTGATTAACCCTAGGATTAGGATCCTTTTTTCTTTTTTCCTCTATGTGTATTTTACATACCACAGTAATTTGCTATAGAGAATTTCTAATTTCTATTAAATCAAAATAAGATAATATAAGATATTATATTATTGCTGGAAAAAATTGTTATTTGATTTGATACATTGTGATCCTTAACGTTGATGAATTAAGAAAAACGGAAAGAGAGGGATTCGAACCCTCGGTAAACAAAAGTCTACATAGCAGTTCCAATGCTACGCCTTGAACCGCTCGGCCATCTCTCCTACATAACTTATTATGGAAAATAAACTGAGTGAATAGCGAGTTTTCTTATTCCTGCAGTACAGGTACAACCGCAACCACTCGGGGGTTCCATAGTTCTATTGGAAAAATTCCTTTTGATCTAAGTGGAAGGATACAGGATTTTTTACTAGAAATTGCGCTCGCTATAAAATAAAAGTTTTAATTTGGGTTTTCCCGCAACTAAAGAAAAAGAAAATGGAAGAATTCTTCTTATTGCATAATAAAATAAAGAAACCTTAGAATTCCGTTTGCATAAGATACGCTACACCATACTATCGAAATCAAAAATAGGGTATGAGACAATTAATAACTTTGAAAACACGAAATAGTTGATAACATAAGTTGTTGTTCAGAAATAGGAAAGTGGAATGAAATCCAGTCTTAGTCAAATATTTCATATCTCTTCGTGTCCAAGCAGAAGGAAAAGGATACAATTTGAGCTGAGCGGAAAATCCATATCTCTCTTATCCATTTAAAGCATATGGATTTAGAGTAGAGCATATGGATCAATCTATTTATAATTATAAGAATCGAATGTGTTTGTTTTTATGTTATTTTGTGAAGGAATGAAAACAATTCTATATAGAATGGGTTGGGAATTATGCCTAGATCCCGTGGAAATGGAAATTTCATTGATAAGACCTCCTCAATTGTAGCCAATATTTTATTGCGAATAATTCCGACAACCTCAGGAGAAAAAAAGGCATTTACTTATTATAGAGATGGTGCGATTTGACTCTTTTTTTTGCTTTTTTTTAGCCCTACCTATACCTCAGTCTTACGAAAAAGAGAGGGGGGTTGGCATAGAGAGAACCAAATTTGTAAAGCAAACAAACCCACGCTTCGGGAAGGTGAGGCGAACTAACAATTCCTTCCGTCGTGTATCCTCGATTGATGCGGCTTCAGATACTTCAATTGTAGATTTGAGTATTGAGCGAAAGGTTACACCTACAGGATATGGTATGGTATGGATTACAGGCCAATCCTACTCTATTAGTATCCGTAGGCAGCATAGGGGAGAAAAGCACTACACCTAGAAATAGGAATCAACAAGAGAAAAACTTTGTTAGAAATTACCCCTTTCCTGATCGGTATCAGGGCTGGGAAGAATGGTTGGGATAACAAACAACCATCAGGTTTGTACTTTGGATACCCCTATAACCATCAAAGATCGTTGAAGTAGCTAATTCCTCTAAATAGGAGGCGTTGAGAACAAAGAAATTATTGGAGCTATCGTTTTCCTCTAGCATTAATAGAATTCATTGGTGTTAAGAAAAACCTCTTGTGGGAAGGTTGGCTAGAGATTTCTTGGAAAAATACCAGCCCCTTTCGGTTCATAATGAGACGGGACTAATTCTATTTTGATTCTATAGATTATTTCGCTTAGTACTATTATGTACAGAAGGGAGGAGCCGTATGAGATGAAAACCTCATGTACGGTTTTGGAACGGAGATTTTTTGAATAGAATGAACGACCGTAACGGATGTTGGCTCAATCCGAAGGAAATTATGCGGAAGCTTTGCAAAATTATTATGAAGCTACGCGACTAGAAATCGATCCCTATGATCGAAGTTATATACTCTATAACATAGGCCTTATACACACAAGCAATGGAGAGCATACAAAGGCTTTGGAATATTATTTCCGGGCACTAGAACGAAACCCCTTCTTACCGCAAGCTTTTAATAATATGGCCGTGATCTGTCATTACGTGCGACTATCTCCACTATAGAAAGAAAAAAAAAAAAGAGAGGATCAAATTTTCTAGTAAATACTAGAAAAAAAGGGCTTTCTACATAGGGATCGTAAAAACAACGATTTTTCCCTATCAGCTGTAGGAAGGAAGGACACTTCACGAGAATCAAAAAACGAAGAAAGTATGGCCTATACTACTACTCTATGGATAAAGTTTCTCAAATTGATAGAGAAAGCACCGTAAAGATCAATTAGTGAGCGACTGGGTCGATACAACTAAAAAAAACTGCTTACTTATCCCATGATATGGGGCAAAATTTAGGAATCCGCTTATGTAATAGAGCCGATCCACTAAGGGATTAAGCAGCGGTGTAGTATCAGATCCCAAAGATAGTAAGTTCTTTTTTCTTTCTTATGGAAAAAAGTCTTTTTCAAGGATTCTATAGAGATTTCATATATGAAACCGGGATAGTTACCTCTCAGAAAATTTGAACGAAGGCTCTATATCTATCTATGCTTCATTCTTCTGAAGGTGGGAAAAAAGATCAAACTGATTATTGATAAAAATTAGGGTTTGAAACTTAGGTAATTAATTTCTTCTGCTTAACCCAAGAACAAATTGGATCGATTTTTGATAAATCGAATTCAGTTAAGATAGGGGAAATTCAGATAGCAATTTCTGAGCCGTATGAGGTAGGAAACTCTCAAGTACGGTTCTAAGGGAAGGAACTTCCTATTCCGACCGAGGAGAACAGGCCATTCTACAGGGTGATTCGGAAATTGCGGAAGCTTGGTTTGATCAAGCTGCTGAATATTGGAAACAAGCTATAGCGCTTACTCCGGGAAATTATATTGAAGCACAGAACTGGTTGAAGATTACGAAGCGCTTTGAATTTGAATAAGACCATGCTCCTTCTTTTTCATAAAATGGGTGGTTTGGTTGTTGATCCATTAATCAAATAAATTAGGTCGTAAGATCGAATCAAGAATTTCATTATATCCATTTCTTATACCTTCTATTTTATATGATATTTCATAAGAATAAACCATAGGGATAGGGTCTAGAATAGAAGTAATAAAGTGAATAAAAAGAGGGGGCAATCTAAATATTGCTAATATATTAGGACCATCTTATTAATAATTCTAATGAGTTATCTTGGAATTTAGAATCAAATAAAAAACCCTATATTATGCTCAAGGAAAGTAGATATAGATAGGAGCTTATGCCCTCAAAAAAAATACACTAGTTTCTTAAATTAAAAATAAAAAAGATTTTTTTCTTACGTCGAGAAATATTTGTTTTTCAAGATAAACAATGTCCGTTAGGCACCTAATCTTTATGTCATAATAGACCCGAACACTTGCCTCGGATTGACTTCAATATATAATTGCTCCAGTGAATAACTAAAAAAAAAATAGAAGGATGGTAGATAGTAAAGAAAAGAACTAATCACAATATCTATCTTTCAAAATCTATCTTTCAAAATCTATCTTTCAAAATATATATCTTTCAAAGATTCACTAAAAAGACAGTTGGCGGGTCTCTTTGTATGTCTTGTCCGGAAAGAGGAGGACTTAATGATTATTCGTTCGCCGGAACCAGAAGTAAAAATTGTTGTGGATAGGGATCCTGTAAAAACATCTTTTGAGGAATGGGCCAGACCCGGCCATTTCTCAAGAACACTAGCTAAGGGCCCTGATACTACCACTTGGATCTGGAACCTACATGCTGATGCTCACGATTTCGATAGTCATACTGGTGATTTGGAGGAGATTTCTCGAAAAGTCTTTAGTGCTCATTTCGGGCAACTTTCCATTATCTTTCTTTGGTTGAGTGGCATGTACTTTCATGGCGCCCGTTTTTCCAATTATGAAGCATGGCTAAGTGATCCTACTCACATTGGACCCAGTGCTCAGGTAGTTTGGCCTATAGTAGGGCAAGAAATATTGAATGGTGATGTAGGCGGGGGTTTCCGAGGAATCCAAATAACCTCTGGTTTTTTTCAGCTTTGGCGAGCATCTGGAATAACTAGTGAATTACAACTCTATTGTACTGCAATTGGTGCATTGATTTTTGCAGCGTTAATGCTTTTTGCTGGTTGGTTCCATTATCACAAAGCCGCTCCCAAATTGGCCTGGTTCCAAGATGTAGAATCCATGTTGAATCACCACTTAGCGGGATTATTAGGACTTGGGTCTCTTTCTTGGGCGGGGCACCAAATTCATGTATCTTTACCAATTAACCAATTTCTTGACGCTGGGGTGGATCCTAAAGAGATACCACTTCCTCATGAATTTATCTTGAATCGGGACCTTTTGGCTCAACTTTATCCTAGTTTTGCCGAAGGAGCAACCCCTTTTTTCACTTTAAATTGGTCCAAATACGCAGAATTTCTGACTTTTCGCGGAGGACTAGATCCAGTAACCGGTGGTCTCTGGCTGACCGATATTGCGCACCATCATTTAGCTATTGCTATTCTTTTCCTAATCGCAGGTCATATGTATAGGACCAATTGGGGTATTGGCCATGGACTTAAAGATATTTTGGAGGCTCACAAGGGCCCATTTACAGGACAAGGCCATAAGGGTCTTTATGAAATCTTAACAACGTCATGGCATGCTCAATTATCTCTTAACCTAGCTATGCTAGGCTCTACAACCATTGTTGTAGCTCATCATATGTATTCTATGCCTCCCTATCCATACCTAGCTACTGACTATGGTACACAACTTTCCTTGTTCACACACCACATGTGGATTGGCGGATTTCTAATAGTCGGTGCTGCTGCACATGCAGCAATTTTATATGGTAAGAGACTATGATCCAACTACTCGATACAACGATCTATTAGATCGCGTCCTTAGACACCGCGATGCAATCATATCCCACCTTAACTGGGTATGTATATTTCTAGGTTTTCACAGTTTTGGCTTGTACATTCATAATGATACCATGAGTGCTTTAGGCCGTCCACAAGATATGTTTTCGGATACTGCCATACAATTACAACCTATCTTTGCTCAATGGGTACAAAATATCCATGCTACTGCGCCTGGCGTAACAGCTCCTGGTGCAACAACAAGTACTAGCTTAACGTGGGGAGGCGGCGAGTTAGTAGCAGTAGGTGGCAAAGTGGCTTTGTTACCTATTCCATTAGGAACCGCAGATTTTTTAGTCCATCACATTCATGCATTTACCATACATGTGACTGTATTAATACTTTTGAAAGGTGTTTTATTTGCTCGGAGTTCCCGTTTGATACCCGATAAAGCAAATCTAGGTTTTCGCTTTCCTTGCGATGGGCCTGGCCGAGGGGGAACATGTCAAGTATCCGCCTGGGATCATGTTTTCTTAGGTTTATTCTGGATGTACAATGCAATTTCGGTAGTCATTTTCCATTTCAGTTGGAAAATGCAGTCGGATGTTTGGGGTACTATAAGTGATCAAGGGGTGGTAACTCATATTACAGGGGGAAACTTTGCACAGAGTTCCATTACGATTAATGGGTGGCTTCGAGATTTCTTGTGGGCACAGGCATCGCAAGTCATTCAGTCTTATGGTTCTTCATTATCTGCATATGGTCTTTTTTTCTTAGGTGCTCATTTTGTCTGGGCCTTCAGTTTAATGTTTTTATTCAGCGGCCGTGGTTATTGGCAAGAACTCATTGAATCTATCGTTTGGGCTCATAACAAATTAAAAGTTGCTCCTGCTACTCAGCCTAGAGCCTTGAGCATTATACAAGGACGCGCTGTAGGAGTAACCCATTACCTTCTGGGTGGAATTGCCACGACATGGGCATTCTTCTTAGCGAGAATTATTGCAGTAGGATAGTGGCTAGGAGGATTTGAAAGGCATTATGGAATTAAGATTTCCCAGGTTTAGCCAAGGCTTAGCTCAGGACCCCACTACTCGTCGTATTTGGTTTGGTATTGCTACCGCACATGATTTCGAAAGTCATGATGATATTACTGAAGAACGTCTTTATCAGAACATTTTTGCTTCTCACTTTGGGCAATTAGCAATAATCTTTCTATGGACGTCCGGAAATCTGTTTCATGTAGCTTGGCAAGGAAATTTTGAATCATGGATACAGGATCCTTTACACGTAAGACCTATTGCTCATGCGATTTGGGATCCTCATTTTGGTCAACCCGCTGTGGAAGCCTTTACTCGAGGAGGTGCTGCTGGTCCAGTGAATATTGCTTATTCTGGAGTTTATCAGTGGTGGTATACAATAGGATTACGCACCAATGAGGATCTTTATACTGGAGCTCTTTTTCTATTATTTCTTTCTACGCTGTCCTTAATAGCGGGTTGGTTACATCTACAACCCAAATGGAAACCAAGCCTTTCGTGGTTCAAAAACGCGGAATCTCGTCTCAATCATCATTTGTCAGGACTTTTCGGGGTAAGTTCTTTGGCTTGGACAGGACATTTAGTTCATGTTGCTATTCCCGCATCCAGGGGGGAGTACGTTCGATGGAATAATTTCTTAGATGTATTACCCTATCCCCAGGGGTTGGGACCCCTTTTGACGGGTCAATGGAATCTTTATGCCCAAAACCCTGATTCGAGTAATCATTTATTTGGTACCGCTCAAGGAGCGGGAACTGCCATTCTAACTCTTCTTGGGGGATTCCATCCACAAACACAAAGTTTGTGGCTGACCGATATGGCTCACCATCATTTAGCTATTGCATTTATTTTTCTCATTGCCGGTCACATGTATCGAACTAACTTCGGAATTGGGCACAGTATTAAAGATCTTTTAGAAGCGCATACTCCTCCGGGGGGTCGATTAGGGCGTGGGCATAAGGGCCTTTATGACACAATCAACAATTCGATTCATTTTCAGTTAGGTCTTGCTCTAGCTTCTTTAGGGGTTATTACTTCCTTAGTAGCTCAACATATGTACTCTTTACCTCCTTATGCATTCATAGCACAAGACTTTACTACTCAAGCTGCTTTATATACTCATCACCAATATATTGCAGGGTTCATCATGACAGGGGCTTTTGCTCATGGAGCTATTTTTTTCATTAGGGATTACAATCCGGAACAGAATGAGGATAATGTATTGGCAAGAATGTTAGACCATAAAGAAGCTATCATATCTCATTTAAGTTGGGCTAGCCTCTTTCTAGGATTCCATACCTTGGGCCTTTATGTTCATAACGACGTCATGCTTGCTTTTGGTACTCCAGAAAAGCAAATCTTGATCGAACCTATATTTGCCCAATGGATACAATCTGCTCATGGCAAGACGACATATGGGTTCGATATACTCTTATCTTCAACGAATGGCCCCGCTTTCAATGCGGGTCGAAGCCTATGGTTGCCCGGATGGTTGAATGCTGTTAATGAGAATAGTAATTCGCTTTTCTTAACAATAGGACCTGGGGATTTCTTGGTTCATCATGCTATTGCTCTAGGTTTGCATACAACTACATTGATTTTAGTAAAGGGCGCTTTAGATGCACGCGGTTCCAAATTAATGCCAGATAAAAAGGATTTTGGATATAGTTTTCCTTGTGACGGCCCAGGGCGCGGCGGTACTTGTGATATTTCTGCTTGGGACGCATTTTATTTGGCAGTTTTCTGGATGTTAAATACCATTGGGTGGGTTACTTTTTATTGGCATTGGAAACATATCACATTATGGCAGGGCAACGTTTCACAATTTAATGAATCCTCCACTTATTTGATGGGATGGTTAAGAGATTACCTATGGTTAAACTCTTCACAACTTATCAATGGATATAATCCTTTTGGGATGAATAGTTTATCGGTATGGGCGTGGATGTTCTTATTTGGACATCTTGTTTGGGCTACTGGATTTATGTTCTTAATTTCCTGGCGGGGGTATTGGCAGGAATTAATTGAGACTTTAGCATGGGCTCATGAACGCACACCTTTAGCTAATTTAATTCGCTGGAGAGATAAGCCCGTGGCTCTTTCCATTGTGCAAGCAAGATTGGTTGGATTAGCTCACTTTTCCGTGGGTTATATATTCACTTATGCAGCTTTCTTGATTGCCTCAACATCAGGCAAGTTTGGTTAATTTAGTTTGTTTTTTTGTACTGTATCAGCACCTAGTTCATTACTCTTGATAGAGAGGGAGGATCTGCCTTTTTAGATTTCTTTTTCTATTTATTTTTCCATCTAGGATTAGAACCGTATACTTGGTAATAATAGCAACGACACATTATGGCAAAAAAAAGTTTGATTCAGAGGGAGAAGAAGCGGCAGAAATTAGAACAGAAATATCATTTGATTCGTCAATCTTTAAAAAAAAAGATAAGAAGCAAAGTTTCTCCCTTGAGTTTGAGTGAAAAAACGAAAATGCGAGAAAAATTGCAATCCCTACCGCGTAATAGTGCACCTACACGCCTTCATCGACGTTGTTTTTTGACCGGAAGACCTAGAGCTAACTATCGACATTTTGGGCTATCCGGACACGTACTTCGAGAAATGGTTTATGAATGTTTGTTACCGGGTGCAACAAGATCCAGTTGGTAAGGATAAAATACCCTTTCGTATTTGTATGGATTTCTGGAATTGATAATCATAGAGGAGCCCTCTTTACCATTCTGTATAAATGGACTATTCTATTTGTATAGATATTGGTAGAGGGGCGTATCCAACCCTCTTTTATCCACTAGTTACCCCTCTTTAGTTTAAGAGTATAGAGCAGTTTGGTAGCTCATAAGGCTCATAACCTTGGGGTTGCGGGTTCGATTCCCACTACCGCCTCCATACTCCTTCTTTATGATATATGCATGATATAATATATACATCATGCATTTGTATCTGGATTTTTTGATTTCCTAAAAGAGTTTTGGTCTAACAGTTTTTTCTCGGAAGAAGCAAAAAAATAAAAGAAAGAATAAAATATGAAAGAAAAGCGTCCATTGTCTAATGGATAGGACAGAGGTCTTCTAAACCTTTGGTATAGGTTCAAATCCTATTGGACGCAATCTTATTTCTATCTATTCTTTAAATAACTATACTAAACTAAAAACAAAGAAAACTTTTTTGCATGATTCAAATGAAAAAGCTTTCTCAACGATTCCTATTCTACTAACAAGAGTAGACATGCAAAATTTATTTGTTACTGAAGAGAAAACCGTTCCAGCTGTTCCTGAATAGCTTCCTTCAAAAGGATTTCCGCTTGCTCGGTGAATGTCTTGCTAGAAGATATAATTTCTTGGAATTGAGGTTTAGTATCTTTTAGATGTTTACGTAACTCATCCAGAAATTTATTTACCTGTTCAATTTCTAACGAATCAAGATATCCTCTTGTTCCGGTATAAATAGTAGCTATCTGCTCTTCCACTGGGAGAGGATTTGCCTGGGATTGTTTAAGCAATTCCCTTAATCGTCGACCCCTTGCCAATTGATTCTGACTTGTTTTATCGAGAGCAGAGGCGAATTGTGCAAAGGCTTGTAACTCTGCGAATTGCGCTAGTTCCAATTTTGATTTGCCAGCTACTTGTTTCATGGCTTTAATTTGAGCCGCGGATCCTACTCTGGAAACAGAAATACCCACATTAATAGCGGGTCGAATTCCGGCATTGAATAGATCCGCAGATAAGAATATTTGTCCATCTGTAATGGAGATTACATTAGTAGGAATATAGGCGGAAACGTCTCCAGATTGAGTCTCAACTATTGGTAAAGCGGTCATACTTCCTTCGCCTAAAAGAGAATTTAATTTAGCGGCTCTTTCTAAAAGGCGTGAATGCAAATAAAAAACATCCCCTGGATAAGCCTCACGTCCGGGAGGTCTTCTTAATAGAAGGGACATTTGGCGATAAGCTTGTGCCTGTTTGGAGAGATCATCATAAATTATTAAAGTATGCCGTTCGCGGTACATAAAATACTCAGCCAGGGCTGCTCCCGTATAAGGAGCGAGGTATTGTAATGTAGCAGGTGAATCCGCCATTTCAGCTACTACAATAGTGTATTCCATGGCCCCCTCCTCATGGAAAGTAGTTACTACTTGAGCTACGGAGGATGCTCTTTGACCGATAGCTACATAAACACATATTACACCTTGCCCTTTTTGATTGAGAATTGTATCTGTGGCTACTGCTGTTTTGCCAGTCTGTCTGTCCCCAATAATTAACTCTCGCTGACCGCGCCCTATAGGGATCATCGAATCGATAGCAATAAGCCCTGTTTGAAGAGGTTCGTATACGGAACGCCTGGAAATTATACTTGGAGCAGGAGATTCAATTAAGCGAGATTCGGAAGCTATAATTTCGCCTTTCCCATCAATAGGTTTAGCCAGAGCATTTACAACACGACCCAAGTAAGCCTCACTCACGGGTATCTGAGCAATTCTTCCTGTTGCTTTTACAAAACTTCCCTCTTGTATCATCAACCCATCGCCCATTAATACAATCCCAACATTTTTGGATTCCAAATTCAGAGCAATACCCCTAGTACCTTCTGCAAATTCGACTAATTCACCTGACATTATTTCACCAAGACCTATAATACGAGCAATCCCATCCCCCACTTGAACTACGCGACCTATATTCTCAATCCCTACTTTCCTATTATATTGTTCAATACGTTCGCGGAGAATTTTATGAATTTCGTCGACTCGAAGGGTTGCCATTAGTGTTTCTTGACTCTTTTTTCGGAAGCAAGGGGAAAAATAATGCCTAAATTCTAAACGAAAGTAGAAGTTCAAGGCCTAATTAATTTAATTATTTCTTCCATTCCAGGGACCCGAGAATGCCAATATTAGCACGAATCGTACGGAAATGTAACTCGGTATTCAAACAACTATTCAGAGTTCCTAGAGCTCCTTGTACGGCCTGTTGGAAAACCCGCTGTCGGACCTGATTCATTGCCCTTTGTTTTTCAAAATAAAGGGTTTCGTTTTTAGACTTTTCCAATTGTTCCAAACTAATAGAAGTAGCATTAATCAAATTTGCTTTTTCTCGTTCTATCTCAGAGTATCCATTCATTCGATACTCATCCGCTTCTAGTTCGACTTTCTGTAATCGAATCCGAGCTTTTTCGAGTTGCTCAATGGTCCCTCTACGCAATTCTTCTGAATTTCGAATAGTACTCAAGATCCTCTGTTTTCGATTATCTAATAAATCTTTTAATGAAAGTAGATTATTTTGTAAGTTTACAACTTTTATGATCTCTTCCCGAACCAAACATGAATCTTTCGATTCATTTGGCTCTCACGCTCCTTTTTTTTTTTCTATAGCTATTTCCATATCTTTTTTTTAAGTAATGAGCCTATCCTCTATCTTCTTTTTTATGTTTATATTTCAATATACCGAAACCTATATAAGACTAGATAAATATTAAGAGGACTCTTCCGCCTAGATAAAAATATATCATGGTCAGCAAAGTTGTTTCTTTATTTTTATTTGCCCTCTAGTTAATAATTTCAATTTCATTAAGAAAAACTAACTAAATAAATGGAAAATGAAAATTAATAGAATTCTTTTTTATTTTTTTTTTCTTCAAATCCAAAAAATTTCTCTTTTTTATACATAGGTCGTCGATTCGGCATTGGTTAAAAAAGGGCAGGGTGCCCCCTTTTTTTTCTAGTAAATAGTTCAAACCATTTTATCGATATGAGTGTTCTATATCAGATAAATTTTACATTAGCTATTTCCCGTTTAAATTGGTACTAATACTAATATAGTTGTAGAAAGAGTACCTCTTTTTGCCTGGACTTCAAGCAGTTTAGCTTTAACCGTGTTAATGGTCTCACATTCTTGGTTTATAGAGAATCAAAGTTGATTTACCAATGAGTCGCGAAATGCTATGGTTCTTCCATATGATTTCTGAATTTATTCAGAAGTAATTCGTCGAGATCGTGCACCCTTTTCTTATTTATCCGAAAAATACTAAAAAATATTATAAAGTGCAGCCGGATAGATCCAATCTATTCTTGAAATAGACAACTCGCACACACTCCCTTTCCAAAAAAAATCAAAACACCAACCACTACAGTTAGATTTATTAGATTTGTTGCTAAAATATCGGTATTAAGCCCGAAACTGCCAGCGGATGGCCAGTGAGCTAAAAAAACGAAAGAATGGGTTACATTTTTCATATGCTCTCCTCTTATAGATAGGACGAACAAAGAACAAAGTTTTTCGATCACTTACTTCGCTCGCCCTTTTTTGATCGGTTTTTTTAATGCAAATAGATTCAATCTAGTAATTTCTTTTAGATTAAGTCTTACGTCTTGTTTGACCGGTGAAAGACTTCCTTTGTTGAAATGTTCTGTTCCCAAAATTCCTAAAATAAAAGGAAAAAACTTTCCACTTTCCTAAACTAAGGACGGGAAATAAGAAGGTGAGCATATCTTCTAAATTAATAATACTCAACTCAGCCCTTCCTAGAATGGGGTATTATCTGTCCCGATAAATAGATAATTCCAGGAGTAATAAATAGGAGTAAATTAAATAAAGTATTGATATAATTGGAATTGTGGAAGCAAATACCAATTTACTAAAAAAAGAAAAAAGTATCTAATCGAAATCGAAAGAATTTTTTTTTTAAGATTAAACAAAAGGGTTCGCAAATAAAAGCGCTAGTGCCACAACTAGTCCATAAATTGTTAAAGCTTCCATAAAAGCTAGACTAAGCAATAAAGTACCTCGTATTTTACCTTCTGCTTCTGGCTGTCTCGCAATACCTTCTACAGCTTGTCCTGCAGCAGTACCTTGACCAACTCCAGGTCCAATAGAAGCAAGCCCTACGGCCAATCCAGCAGCAATAACAGAAGCAGCAGCAATTAGTGGATTCATGGTGAGTAGTTCCTCGTGTCAAAAAAAAGAAATGGTTAAGGATACAATCAACCAATAAATTCTTACTTCTAAGCTCTATTGGGGAGAAGTAAAGTAACTAAAAAGTACAAATTGAAATCAAATTGAAATGATAATGTGAATTGTCCGAACTACATAGAAGGGAATTCCATATCCATATATCGGATTAGATAATGAATCTAACCTAGGAATATATAATATAATATCCTATATATATACATTTGTTTCTTCTATTTTGTTTGCATATTTTCTCATTTTCTATTGAATCGGATTCTAAAATCATTGCTTAAAGTGGAAACCTGCATAAAAGAGGACTCCACTTATAGACATTAAGGATATTATAGTATAGATCTAGCCTGACTCCACCCTCCTTAATGCATATATACTTTGAAAATTCCATAATATAGTCTATTCTATTCTCTCTCCTACAACTCTAGGCTATATATTCATACGCATTTCTAACTATTTTTTTGCAACCAAGCAGATTATCTGGAACCATGCATGAATTGAGCTAAGCTGCAAAAAAAAAAAATACTATTTCCAAAAAGAGTCAATTCAATGATGACCCTCCATGGATTCACCTATATAGGCTGCGGCTAATGTTGCAAAAATAAGAGCTTGAATACCGCTTGTAAATAATCCAAGAAACATGACCGGTATAGGGATTACTAAGGGGACTAAAGAAACAAGAACAACAACGACTAATTCATCCGCCAATATATTCCCGAAAAGTCGAAAGCTAAGCGATAATGGTTTTGTGAAATCTTCTAGGATGTTAATTGGTAAAAGGATTGGAGTTGGTTTAATATATTTCTCGAAATAGCTCAATCCTTTTTTGCTAAGACCAGCATAAAAATATGCCGCTGACGTGAGTAAAGCTAAAGCAACAGTAGTATTTATATCATTCGTGGGCGCTGCTAATTCCCCATGGGGTAACTCTATAATTTTCCAAGGTAAAAGAGCACCCGACCAATTCGAAACAAAAATAAAAAGGAACATAGTTCCAATAAAGGGAACCCAGGGACCATATTCTTCTCCAATCTGAGTTTTGCTCAAGTCTCGAATAAACTCAAGGACATATTCAAAAAAATTCTGACCGTCGGTCGGGATGGTTTGTGGATTCCGAACAGCTATGACAACTGAACCTAGCAAGATAGTAATTACGACCCAAGAAGTGATGAGTACTTGGGCATGAATTTGGAAACCTCCTATTTGCCAATAGAAGTGTTGGCCTACTTCTACACCCGATATATCGTATAACCCCTTGAGTGTTTTAATGGAACAAGGTATAATATTCATATTGTCCTCTGATAAAAATTGAACTTCAAAAAAGGAATTCTTTTGATTCAACCATCTCTTTCTCAACTCAGCAACTTGAAGTATTAATCTTATATTTAGGATACCAAGAAAGCACATCAGATCATAATATATATCAATACCCTCTAATATATATCAATATTCCCCTTCTTTTTTCTATGCAAAAAAAATTCTATGCAAAAAAAAAGATATAGTAAAGTAAGTGATTCCATAAATTTACGCAGTTGCCCAAGAATTCACTATATATTCTTAATCAACGATTTCTTATATAGAGAGAACGGCCCTCACAAATTGAAAATACTAATTTGTTAAGAATCAATCGAATTGAAGTCATAGTGTCATCGTTGGCTGGAATCGATATATTCGCGAGATCCGGGTCACAATTTGTATCGACTAAAGAAATAGTAGGAATCCCCAAAATGGCACATTCCCGAAGAGCTATATACTCTTTTTGCTGATCAAGGACGATCACAATGTCTGGCAATCTCGTCATATATTTGATCCCGCCGAGATACCTTTGCAAAGTAGATAATTTTCTCTTCAAGATTGCCACATCTCTTTTTGGGAGATGGTGGAATTTTCCCATTTTTTCTTCTGCTCTTAAGTCTCTAAATTGAGAAAGTCTAGTTTTCGTAATCGACCAATTCGTTAACATACCACTGAACCACTTTTTATTAACATAATGACAACGAGCCCTTATTGCAGCTGATGCTACTAAATCTGTTGCTCTTTTTTTGGTACCAACAATTAAGAAACTTTTTCCCTGACTTGCTGCATCAAAAACTAAATCACAAGCTTCTGATAAAAAACGAGCCGTTCTAGCGAGATTTATAATATGAGTACCTTTACGCTTTGCCGAAATGTAAGGGGCCATTTTAGGATTCCATTTCTTAATACCATGACCAAAATGAACTCCTGCTTCTATCATCTCTTTCAAATTAATGTTCCAATATCTTCTTGTCATTTTTTCCACACTTCCTTTTTTTTAATCCTACCATTCCATTACGGAATTTAGTTCTTTTTGAAGATTAAGAAAGATCCGAAATAGCTTGAAATAAATAATAATTGTTCCGAGAGAACCTTGTACTAAGATAAGAGTTGGCCATTGATACATGGTATAAACATAACCACCTTAATGAATTAACTGACTTGTTTTACTTATTAAAATAAAAATCTTAAAAATCTAAAATTTGACCTGTTAGTGTTCTAAGTTCAAAAGTCTAGTAAAGTAAAAAATATTTTTATGGGGGTTCTTATGTCTCATAAAAATTGTTTGTTACGTCAGAATCTGAAGAAACTAATTCTGTATGGAGAAACAAAAAATCTCTCATTTCCGACGCGAATAGATTTTTTTTTTTTATTTCGAAATAAAGGTTCTTGTCTTGTGGGGAACGATGCACAAATTTTTGGAATCCGGTACCAACAGGTATAATCCCCCCCAGAACTACGTTTTCTTTCAAGCCTTTCAACCAATCAATGCGACCTCGTAGGGCAGCTTTTGCTAAAACTCGAGCAGTTTCTTGAAAACTTGCTTCAGATATGAAACTTTGGGTATTCAGGGAAGCCCTTGTTATTCCCAATAAGATTGCCCGATAATAGATCGATTCATCCAAAGCTCGTCCTGCTCGTTCCGCTCGCAATAGTCCGATTAATTCCCCAGGCGAAAAAACATTAGACATTCCATCTTCGGAAACCCGCACTTTTGATGTTACTTGGCGTATAATAATCTCTATATGTCTATTATGGATCTGTACCCCTTGGGATCGATAAACCTTTTGGATTTTATTAACCAAAGAGATACGACTTTGGGCTATGGTTAGCTCAGCTCCAATCAAGAATCCCCAAGGGACCCCAAGAATTCTTGGTATACGCTCATTCCAATCCTCAATTCTCCTTTCGAGATTCGGGGATAATGAATCAATTGAACGCGCTTCAAAGATTTGTTCCACTTTTGGAAGACCTTGCGTTATGTCACTAGATCTCGATTTTTCATATATAAACGTAACTAACCTATCTCCCTTGTAAAGGATTTCTCCATAATGACCATTAACAGTTGCTCCTGTAGTGGCCAAATAAGGTTTAGCTGCTCTTATAACAAAGGAATTCATATTTACAATGAAAATTTGACCGGATTTTTTTATGTGCGATTTAAATAGACATACATTTTCACAAATAAATTGTCCAAGGTGAATTATTGCCAATGTCTCTTCCCAAGAATCATGATGGACAAAGTGACAATTCAAAAGGAATGGATCCAACATTATGTTACTATCGAAATTAGAAATCCTTTTATTTTCATCTATTAAAGAGTATTTAAGTTCTTGAAGTACTTGGAAGGTTTGTTTTAAATTGTCAACGAACAAATATTTTTTTAACAGGATTTTATTATGCGTTAGTAAATAGTAAGATGAAGAAAAATGCGATATACTAGCTACAATAGCGCCTAAGGGCCCAAAAATTTCTCGAATAGGAATTCTAGGATTCCATTCTTTTATCGCATTGGGATGTTTTGAATTCTTGAATAAACCAATTCGAGAACAGTTGGATGCCGACAAAATCATCAAAGAGTGGTATTCTTTATTTCGATTCAACAAAGTGCCAATAGCTTCTGGATGTTGGCTAAGTGATTCAATCTTCGCCTTGGAATAAAAAGAATTGATATTGGCGCGATCTAACCTATTATGGGGAATCGGTCCTGCACTTGTCCTACCATACCTTTTTCGTGTATACGAAATAGTGGACTTGACTAACTCAATTCTTAGGAAATCGCGAATAAGATCATTTGCTCTTACCTCAACAAGGGAAGCACCAGCCTTTTCTTTTTCTTCTTGTTCCCAATTCACTACTAAGCAAGTTCTAACAAATTGACTATTTGTGTGATAAATTCTTTGAGTTAACTTGCTATTTTCATGAGAAATAAAATTGACAAGTCGAATTTGGAGATTATTTTCTTCTTGCAAGAGATCCTGCGGGAAAAGTGTTGCTAAATTTCTTCCTTCGTCCATTTCATATGCCACTGTAGGGCGAACGGAAACAAAATACTTTTCCTTGCTCTTGAGAATTTTTTTCCGTTGAACATAGACCCAATTTTTCCTTTTTTTTGATTCCTTAGAATCTTTTTTTTGTCTTTCTGGCGGTATCAAACAGCCACCTAATATCTTATCCGCCTCTTCAGGAAAATGAATATCTCCGGAAAATATTTTGAGTTCCGTATGGCTTTTTTTTCTCTTCACTCGGACCAGTCCGCCTAGTCGACTTCTTGTATTTTTTGTGAGTTGTGTATTCACTCCAATAATACTATTGTCAAGTATCTTTAGGGATGAAGATCTCGGCAAGATATGAAGTTCTTGAAGAATGAAAAAAAACCGATCTACTTCTTTTTGGTATTTTAGACTAAATTCTTTTGTTCCTCGATGCTCAATCAAACCCTCTTTTTTTAAGATGGAATCTTCCTCTGGGCTCTCGTATTCGTCCTCTGAATCTTCTTCTGAGTCTTCCTCTAAAGTACCATATTTTTCCTCTGCGCTTTCCCCGGGGCTGCCATATTCGTCTTCTGAGTCTTCCTCTAGAGTTCCATATTCGTCCTCTTGGGTCCTATATTTGCTCTCTGGGCTCCCATATTCCTCTTCTGAGTCTTTCTCTAAAGTCCTATATTCGTTCTCTGGGTTCCCATATTCGTTTTCTGGGCTCCCATATTCGTCTTCTAGGGTTTCATATTCGTATTCGTCTTCTAGGATTCCATATTTAGATTCTTCTAGGGTTTCATATTCATATTCGTCCTCTCGGGTCCTGTATTCGTCTTCTAGGGTCTCATATTCCTCTTCTGAGTCTTCCGCTCGAGTCCTATATTCTTCTTCTAGGGTCCTATATCTAAATTTAACAATTCCTGAACCCTTTTTATCTTTTCTGTATCGGGGATCGTCAAAATAAGCAAAAATAGTATTTCTACGTAAAACACCCATAAGGGGGATTTCAATCGAAATCCCAAAACAGGATATTAGTTCTTTCTCTTGTTCTTGATGATATTGTAATGGAATGACGAACCTATTTCTTCGCTTTTTCGCCAACAAATCTGAATTATCTTGAAAAATAGAAGGATAGATAAAATTCCAATGGCCATTGGACATGATTCGATCCGACGTTGAATAATCAAGAATTTCCCTATCTTTTTTACCATAAGTATTCATTTGATCTTGATCCTTGTGGAGTGAAAAAGACGCTATACTGGATCTGCACATACTTACTGACAATATCCATAAATGGCTTGTTTTTGGTAATCGGCGAAGATTACCATATTGATATTCGGGCGCATGGTAAACATCAGTACTCCAGTGCATTTCGCCGTCTGATTCAGAATAAATATGCTTTTGTACCCTTTCTTTAAAATGTAAAGTGGACGTTCCGGCACGAATCTCCGCAATTACTTGTTCGGATTTTACATATTGATCATTTTGCACTAGAATCAAGCTTTTTGAGGGAATATTCACACTATATAGAATATCTTGACTCTGAATAGTTACATGCAAGTCTATATAACATAGAAAAGCAGGCTGCCCATGACGGGTACGTGTGGGGTGAACCAAATTCTCATTGAATTTTATTTTTCCATTCGAAGGGGATCGTACAAGGTCGGCAGTACCCCCTGTGAATACTCCGCCAGTATGAAAAGTTCTTAATGTTAGTTGAGTCCCTGGCTCCCCAATTGATTGACCTGCAATAATACCTACGGCTTCTCCCAATTCGACCAGATCACTATGAGTAGGACTCCGGCCATAGCATAATTGACAGATCCAAGAAGTGCTTCGGCAAGTAAAGGGGGTTCTAATATATATTGGTTGTGCTCGAAATGGTTGTGCTCGAAAGGCAGTTATGAATCGATTGACTAATCCAATTCCAATATCTTGATTTCGCGCGGCAATGCATCGTGAACCGATATATATATCGTCTGCTAATACACGACCAATTAGTGTTTGGACAAAAAGTTTTTCCGTCATCCCATTTGAGGACTTACAGAAATACCTCGGATAGTACCACAATCTCTTCTACGCACAATAATATGTTGAACTACTTCAACAAGTCTACGTGTAAGATATCCAGCATCTGCTGTTCGCACAGCAGTATCTACAACCCCTTTGCGGGCTCCATAGCAGGAAATTATATATTCTGTCAAAGAAAGTCCCTCGCGTAAATTGCTTTGAATAGGTAAATCAATCATTTGTCCTTGAGGGTCCGACATTAATCCTCTCATACCTACTAATTGGTGTACTTGAGATGCATTTCCTCTGGCTCCTGAAAAAGACATTAGATAGACTGGATTAGAAGGATCCGTTATCCGAAAATTTGAATTCATTTCTTGTTTCAAATATTCACTTGTCGCATACCATATCTCAACAGATTGGCGTAATTTTTCTACCGCGTGTACAGCCCCATAATAATAGTGTTTCTCCAAAAGAAAA
Organism: Triticum urartu; assembly: GCF_056163025.1. Classification (NCBI taxonomy): domain Eukaryota; kingdom Viridiplantae; phylum Streptophyta; class Magnoliopsida; order Poales; family Poaceae; genus Triticum; species Triticum urartu. Next base: position 2,475 of record NW_028259723.1, on the reverse strand, counting down.
CTCTGTTGTTCCGCGTCTTGGACTAACCATCCCTTAGAGGGTATTGTTAAAAGATCCTCGATTCCTAACGAAATCGATGTAGTAGTGGCTTGATGGAAGCCCAGAGTCTTTAGTTGATCCAGTATATGGGATGTATATCCCATTCCAAAATGATCTATTAATCTGCTAATAAGTCGTTTCATACCAGTTCCGTCTATCTCTTTATTATGAAAGACCAGATTGGCCCGTTCCGCCATACATAAGTACCCCCTTTTCGGCTGAGTAGGATTCGACAATTGCTGAGTAGGATTCGACAATGGGCCTGAGTCAGTGATTCGAAAATTTAATTAACTTAATTGCCTCAATCTCAATCTGGATTCGCGTGGCAAATAATGATGATACTAGGGAAATCGGAATGCCCCCCGAAAGGGGAGGGGCATCGCCGAATCTAACTTTCTTGTTTAGGTAGTGTATGAATAGGCCTGACTAAATCCTTGTATGGCTTCCTCTATTTCTCTATAAAAAGAAATATGACCAAGAGTGGTTCGAATGTATATCGAACGAATTTCTTTTTTCTATTTCCCATTATTAGATAGTGGGCATAAATCTCATGATAAGTCCCCAAAGATTCATATTGAACTTCAATCGGAACTTCTCTTGACCCAATGACGCGTTGATCCAGGTTCCATCGTAGCCACAAGGGACTATCTAAACTGATTAGTTTTTGTCTATAAGCTCCCAGTGCATCATAAGAACTAGAAAAATGGGGTTCTTTATCTTTCCTATATTTAAAATTATTATTATTATTGTAATTTACTTTTAGATTTGGGTAGTTTCTGCAACTATTATATCTATTTGCACAAATACCTCGACGCTTTCCAATCGTTAATACATAAAGCCCGATAAGCATGTCTTGGGTTGGTACGCAAATAGGATCCCCAATAGCGGGAGATAAGAGATTCATATGAGAAAACATAAGTAAACGGGCTTCTGCCTGAGCTTCCAAGGATAAAGGTAGATGAACAGCCATTTGATCTCCATCAAAGTCCGCATTGAAACCCTTACACACTAATGGGTGTAAAGAAATAGTACGCCCCTCTACTAAAGTGGGTTGAAAGGCCTGTATGCCTAATCTATGCAGGGTAGGTGCTCTATTTAACAGTACAGGATGTCCCCGCATAACTTCTTGAAGTATTTCCCATACAATGGGTTCTTTTCCCAAATTTTCCTTTTAGCAATCCTTACATTAGAAGTGGCGCGTTTCGTGATTAATCGCGAATTACAAATAGCTGAAAAAGCTTTATTGCTATCTCTAGAGGTAATCCACATTGATGTAATGAAAGCGAAGGACCCACAACAATGACAGAACGCCCCGAGTAATCGACCCGTTTCCCAAGCAGAGTCTCGCGAAACCTTCCCTCTTTACCTTCAATTACATCTGAAAGTGATTTGTATACTTTATTGTGACCATCCCTCGTCGGTTGCCCGCGGGACCCACTATCAAGAAGTGTATCCACGGCTTCTTGTACCAATTTTTCCTGGCACATTACTAAATCTGCTGGCGCTAATTCACTTCTTTTTAATAGATAGGCAAGATTGTTGTTCCGACGGATAACTCTCTTATAAAGTTCATTAATGTCTGAAGTCACTACTTTATCTCCAGACCTATAAACAATAGGTCTCAATTCGGGAGGAAGAACCGGTAATAAGCACAAAACCATCCATTCTGGTTCTACATTTGTTTGAATAAAATGTTTCGCCAATTGCATGCGTCTAATCAAAAAAACTTTTCTTATTCGTCTTTTTCTATCTTCCCACTCATCTCCACTATACCCCTCGTCTTCTAATTCCTTCCATTCGACCAAAGAATTCTCTATAATAATTCGCAAATCCAAATCTGCTAATTGTTCTCTAATAGCACCTGCTCCTGTCGCAATTTCCCGATTTCGAAATGTTGCAAAGCCTGGGGTAGAAAAAAAGGGAGAAATGCTGTGGTTACAGGATGCAATTTCCTCTTCGAATAAACCTCGTAATCGTAAAAAAGTGGGTTTTTTAGTGCTGGGCCTAGCAAAAGAGAAATCGCCGTATACTAGGCCCTCCAACTTCTTAAGAGGTTTATCTAAAAGATTCGCGATATAACTAGGAAGACCTTTCAAATACCACACATGAGTCACGGGACATGCGAGTTTGATGTATCCCATTTGATATCTTCGTATCCGAGAATCCACAAATTCGACCCCGCATTTTTGGCAAAATCTTTCGTCTTCGTTTTCAGCTCCGCTCGCTCGAGAATTGCCACAAGCGCAAATCCGCTTTTTATGGGTCCAAAGATTCTTTCGCAAAACAATCCATCTTTTTCTGGTTTATCGGTTTTATAATGAAAAGTAGAGGGCCTTGTGACTTCGCCAACGACTTCTCCATTAGGTAGGTTTTTGTTAGCCCAAGCCTTTATTTGTTGAGGGGAAACGAGTCCAATTTGAAGTTGTTGATGTTTAT
>NW_028259722.1:0-15000 GCF_056163025.1 Triticum urartu | reverse complement strand
ATCGATCTATTATCCACCTCTGTATCTATTCTTTCTTAGCTAAACAGGTGGAAGATCTATCCAATTTGGTTATATTATATCATGGACTCGAAAAACGGATCTGAATTTGACTGAAATGCACGATCTTCACAGGTATCACTTTTCACGATACCTAAAAGGTGGAATAGCGATTTTCGAACCATTTCCTATAAGAGAATGGTTTCCATTACTTTGAGAAATGGATTCTTATATCAAACTATAGCTATTGCATTAAAGAAGAAAAGAAACTAATAGAAGTCGAAGACGCGGAATGATAGTGAATAGAGAGAAAGATTCTTCTGATTTTCTTGTTTCTATCTACTAGACGCCGTAGAGAATTGAGAATTTTCATGTCTTTCAATTCTCGTACTCGTAATTGGAAAGTTATGGAAGGAGACCCATCATTTTGCAATGAAAACAACATATAAAACTCTGGACAATTTCGAAATCAGGCCAAGCGTCTTAATACATATGCAAAAAAATTCATTATTGGCCCACCATTGATTAGAAGATTTAGCTTGTATGAATCGCTATTGGTTTGATACGAATAATGACAATCGTTTCAGTATGTTAAGGATACAGATGTATCCACAATTCATTTAGAGTTACTTAATAGTCTATTTCTTATACCATATCTCTATCCCGTGAAATTCTCGAGCCAAAAGATGGATGCATATGCTGTGTTTCATTTTGCTAAATGATATCAATTAAATGGTGTATCAATTCCATAAATTGCATATAGCAATAAATAAATCAGCAAAATTCTTTCTAATATTTTAGATAGAAGAAACATTTCTTCTATCTAAAATATTAGAAAGAATGTACCCTTCTATCCAAATCCAATTTGCATCGATAAAATAAATCCAAATTCCAGTAGTAGATGAATAATTGCAAATTTGTGTGTGTACGAGATTAGAATAACTTCAAAATAACTGACATAATTTTGTATTTTTCCTGATCAGAAAAATACATGAAAAAGAAAGGAGGTAGAAAAATTTTTGGATTTATGGTTAAAGAAGAAAAAGAAGAAAACAGGGGTTCTGTTGAATTTCAAGTATTCAGTTTCACCAATAAGATACGGAGACTTGCTTCACATTTGGAATTACACAAAAAAGATTTTTCATCGGAAAGAGGTCTACGAAGACTTTTGGGAAAACGTCGACGTTTGCTGGCTTATTTGGCAAAGAAAAATAGAGTACGTTATAAGAAATTAATCGGTCAGTTGAATATTCGGGAGCAGTAATTTAATCGTTCAAATTTTTTTCTTGTTTTATTATTTTTTTAGTAGTCTTATAGTAGTCTTAGATTTTTCATTTTGATGAGCCTCGCTTTGAGGAATTCATGGAATAATCCATTTTCATGGAATAATGAATTAAGGAAGAAAGGATATGAGTCTACCGCTTACAAGAAAAGATCTCATGATAGTCAATATGGGCCCTCAACACCCATCAATGCATGGTGTTCTTCGACTGATCGTTACTCTCGATGGTGAGGATGTTATTGATTGTGAACCCATATTAGGGTATTTACACAGAGGAATGGAAAAAATCGCGGAAAACCGAACTATTATACAATACTTACCTTATGTAACAAGGATATAGAGAGATTGTAGAAAGGGGATAGGATAGTTATTTTTGCAAGAGACTTGTTGTAAATTCCTTAACTTAAGAAAGAAAAAAGAATAAAAACACAGATACATAACATAAAAAAAAGAATAAATAAGACGAGATTCGACCTCCCCCTACATATTTAATTTCCTCTCCTATACAAAAACTAGCAAGACCCACTCCATTGGTAATTCCATCAATAACACCCTTATCAAAAAACTCCGTGAGTTCGGTTAACCCTCTTATACCGAGGGTAAAGACCCTAGTATAGAAAATATCTATATAACCACGATTATATGACCAACTGTATATATTTTTTTTTACTTGATCTAAAAATTCTTTTTTAGGATTTCCTTTGTAAAAAGAGTTTATTAAATCCAAATTCTGAAAAAAAGAATAAGCGGATCCATAGAAGATATATGCTATGAATAAACCAAAGATAGCTAGACTTACAGAAGAAATTGCATTAGTAATAAATTCATATGAATTTACAAAAGAATTAGAACTTTCCTGGGTAAAGTTTATTGAGGGAGTTAACCACTTTGATAATATGGTTAACTCTGCTATTCCATTACCAATTCCTCCATTATCAAAAGAGATTCCTATGAATCCAATGAACAAAGTGAAAAGTAGTAATATAAGAAGAGGAAATAACATAGTATTTCCCGTTTCATGCGGATAGGCAAAAGTTTTTTTAGCCCCAAAAGACGTAGTAAAGGATCCTATCCTATTTCTTGTATTACCTTGAATTTTTGGTATATTTTGTGAAAAAAAAGAAACTCCACTCTTCGTTGTTGATAAAACGAAATCCCTATTCACTCCTTTGGGTATCCTTTTTCCCCATAAGGATATTGAATACAAGGAACTCTCTTTAGTGCTACTGTAATTTTGAAAATGAACACGCAAATACCCATCAAATGTAAGTAAATATATCCGAAACATATAAAAGGCAGTTAATCCTGCAGTAAAGGAGGCTATTATTCCAAAAAAGGGCGAATACAACCAACTATTACTAAGGATTTCATCTTTGGACCAGAAGCAAGCAAGAGGTGGAATACCACAAAGAGAAAGTGTACCCCATAAAAAAGTAGTTCTTGTGATTGGAATGTATTTTCTTAAACCGCCCATAAGAACCATATTTTGACTTTTATCTGGTGAATATCCAACAAGAGGTTCCATTGAATGAATAACGGATCCGGATCCCAAGAACAATAAAGCTTTTGAATAAGCATGAGTGATCAAATGGAATAAAGCAGCTTGATAAGAACCTATACCTAGAGCTAACATCATATAACCCAATTGAGACATTGTAGAATAGGCTAAGCTTCTTTTAATATCTCTCTGAGCAAGAGCTAAAGTAGCTCCTAAGAATAGTGTTATTGTACCTACTAAAGAAATAAAACTCATTATCAAAGGTAAAGATATGAAAAGAGGAAGAAGTCGAGCTAGAAGAAAAATTCCCGCAGCAACCATAGTTGCTGCGTGTATAAGAGCCGAAATAGGAGTGGGCCCTTCCATAGCATCGGGTAACCATACGTGAAGAGGGAATTGTGCGGATTTCGCAACTGCACCAAGGAATAATAAAAAAGCACACAAAGTAGTAAGTAAAGAGTTAATTCCATTATTAGGAATCCAGTTATTAGCTATTTTGAACAAATCCCTAAACTCTAAACTACCTGTTATCCAAAAAAAACCTAAAATTCCTAATAATAGACCAAAATCCCCTACACGATTAGTTACAAAAGCTTTTTGACAAGCACTCGCTGCGATTGGTCGTGTAAACCAAAAGCCTATCAATAAATAAGAACACATTCCCACGAGTTCCCAAAAAAAATAAATTTGTATCAAATTGGAGCTAGTAACCAATCCCAACATGGAAGTATTGAAAAAACTTATATAAACAAAAAATCTCAAATATCCTTCATCGTGAGACATATAACCATCACTATAAATAAGAACCAGGATTCCTACAGTAGTAATTAGTATTAACATAATAGAAGTAAGTGGGTCAATCAAGTATCCAAATTCTAAAGAAAAATCATTATTGACGGTCCAAGACCATAGATATTGATAGATCGAACTTCCATTTATTTGTTGAATAGACAGTTGAACTGAGAATACCATAGCTATACTTAAGAGTAAAACACTAGGAAAAGCCCATATGCGACGAAGATTTTTTGTTGCTGTCGGAATAAGAATAAGGCCAAATCCCATTGACATAATAACTGGAAGTGGGAGAAGAGGGATTACCCATGCATATTGATATGTATGTTCCATAAGAAAAGAAATTGCAATTTTTACTTCAATTTTTACTTCAATTTTTCTATAAAATTGTTTCCGATTCACCAAACCAATTCTTATCTCTTTCTGAAAGAATAAATAAAAAGAATAAGAAAAAATACTGAAATTCTTAATTTTTCCAAAATTTATCTCATTGAAATAATTAAAAATTAAGAATGGGTTTAGTTGGTTAAATTAAAAAAGTTAATAAAATAACTAGGTAACGAAGTTATTTTATTAACTAAATAAAGATATTTATAAAAATAAAAAAAAAAAAGTGGAATCATTTTACTTTCTATTCATAATTCATTTTTATATTTCTTTAAAACAAAGATGAAACAGCTCTCTTGTTCCATAATTAACTGATTGAGTGAATTCCAATGAAAACCTATGTTTATAAGAAATTATCGAATAGTCCTTACTTCATATAGAACTAAAATTCTAATGACTATAAATTACCTAAGTTTTAGAATGTCTTGTTTAAGAGACTCAGTATTTTTTGTTTTGATTGGAATTCCTTTCCTTTATGGAATACCATTCTGAACTTAATTAACTATTTTCATTTTCCCTTCTTTTTATCCCCCCGTCTTATCTTATATGGGGGATAGGCTTCCATACCATATATCTATATATGGAGTATACTTGATATATAAATAGATATAAATAGATTTAAATGAGAAACCCTTCTATATATTCTATATTATTAAAAAAAAAGTATAAAATATATAAAGAAAAAATGTTAAAAAATTCTTGTTGTCTTATCCGCATTAGACAAAATGAAGTAAAAAATAATTCAAAATTTAAGTATCTTTCAGTATCTAAGTATAAATACTAATAAAAAGAAGAAAGAAGGATTGATTTGCAGCAATAGATGTCTTTCACATACAACTAGAAAAAAGTAATTTCCTTTTTGAATGGCAGTTCCAAAAAAACGTACTTCAATGTCAAAAAAGCGTATTCGTAAAAATATTTGGAAGAAAAAGACTTATTTTTCCATAGTACAATCTTATTCTTTAGTAAAATCAAGATCATTTTCGAGCGGTAATGAGCATCCAAAACCAAAGGGTTTTTCTGGGCAACAAACAAATAATAAGATTTTGGAATAATATGAATTGACTTATCAAAAAAGAATTCCAATTATTTAATAATTTGGATTCTTCTTTGAATGTACTTTTATGTGTCGAATTACTCGGTACAATATTCTTAGAACAAAAAACCCCTCTTATCTTATATATACAAGAAAAAAAAAGTTTTGTTTGGTATACTGTGTGCTAAGTATTCTTTTCCTATCAATGAACTTTTCATAATTTTCCTAATAGAATCCTCATATTCTATTAGGAAAATTATGAAAAGTGGAGTATTCTTACAATAGGACTTACAACTTCCACCTATCTTCTCCAAAATCATAAGGTTAGTAAATCTTATTAATAAGAGCATAAAGACTTTCATTCTAGAAATTTTTAAAAAATCCAAAAAGCCTTTTCTATTTATCCATTTTATTTTAATTTCATCATTAAATAGAAACCCTTTTGGATTTTTTTCATTGTATTGAAAGAATTTTCAAAATGTAAAGGGGAAATTAATTAGAAAAAATTAGTTCTATAATTGCAAGTTAGAAAAAAGAAGTTCCAACTCTTTCAAGCAGTGTTTGTGTTTCTATTGGGCAAAGCAAGAGTTTATTGTAAAAAAAAAAAATGGAAACGATACTACCAAACGAAGTCTATTTTAATGAAAACTCTAATGTTCCTAAATTTTATGGACTTTCCCAATATCGACGATTCCCAAGATAATAGCTATTATTCTTTTAAGTTACCTATTATTTGAAGTTAGCCGCCATGGTGAAATTGGTAGACACGCTGCTCTTAGGAAGCAGTGCTCAAGCATCTCGGTTCGAATCCGAGTGGCGGCATTCTTGAAAAAGAATACAATAGATTAGAAATCAATTCGAAATTTACAATTTTGTAATGGGACCTTCCCCTTATGCTATTTGCAACTTTAGAACATATACTAACTCATATCTCTTTCTCAACGATTTCAATTGTGATTACGATTCATTTTATAACCTTATTAGTTCGTGAACTTGGAGGATTACGCGATTCGTCAGAAAAAGGAATGATAGTTACTTTTTTCTCTATAACAGGATTCTTAGTTTCTCGTTGGGCTTCCTCGGGACATTTTCCATTAAGTAATTTATATGAGTCATTGATCTTCCTTTCATGGGCCCTGTATATTCTTCATACCATTCCTAAAATACAGAACTCTAAAAATGATTTAAGCACAATAACTACGCCAAGTACTATTTTAACGCAAGGCTTTGCCACATCGGGTCTTTTAACTGAAATGCATCAATCCACGATACTAGTACCTGCTCTACAATCTCAGTGGTTAATGATGCATGTCAGTATGATGTTATTAAGCTATGCAACTCTTTTGTGCGGATCCTTATTATCTGCCGCTATTCTAATCATTAGATTTCGAAATAATTTCCATTTCTTTTCTAAAAAGAAAAAAAATGTTTTAAATAAAACATTTTTCTTTAGTGATATTAAATATTTTTATGCAAAAAGAAGTGCTTTAAAAAGAACCTCTGTCCCTTCATTTCCAAATTATTACAAATATCAATTAACGGAGCGTTTGGATTCTTGGAGTTATCGTGTCATTAGCCTAGGATTTACCCTTTTAACCGTAGGTATTCTTTGTGGAGCAGTATGGGCTAATGAGGCCTGGGGATCCTATTGGAATTGGGATCCTAAGGAAACTTGGGCATTTATTACTTGGACCATATTCGCAATTTATTTACATAGTAGAACAAATCCAAATTGGAAGGGTACGAATTCTGCACTTATAGCTTTGATAGGATTTCTTATAATTTGGATTTGTTATTTTGGTATAAATCTATTAGGAATAGGCTTACATAGTTATGGTTCGTTTACATTAACACCTAAATGATTACATAAAATAAAACCTTCATGAAATGAAGGTTTTTACTTTTATGTTTTATTTGAGAACCCCTTGAACGCCTTATCAAAGGGTTCTCAAAAATTCGAGATAGATCTAATTATACTTTTTTACTTATTTCTGCATTATATACTTTTTTACTTATTTCTGCATTAATAGAGCAGACGAGTAAAAAAAAGCAAACCTATTTAGGATAATAATTGGATAAGAGAGCCTCTACCCTGTCAACGGATAGGGAGAGAACAAAATCTGGATAAATACCAATTCCTATTACTGGTAAAAAGATACAGATTAAAATAAAGAGTTCTCGTGGTCCAGAATCCACAAAATTTGCGTTTGGAACATTAAATAGCTTGTATCCATAGAACATCTGGCGTAACATAGATAATAAATAAATAGGAGTTAATATCATTCCAATTGCCATTACAAAAGTAATTAGTGTTTTTGGCATTAACAGAAATTTTGGACTAGTAATTAGTCCAAAAAATACTACTAATTCTGCGACAAAACCACTCATTCCTGGTAAGGCAAGAGAAGCCATTGAAAAGCTACTAAACATGGTAAAAATTTTAGGCATTGGGATAGATATTCCCCCCAGTTCTTCGAGATAAACAAGACGCATTCTATCAGAAGCGGTTCCTGCCAAGAAAAAAAGTGTAGCACCAATAAATCCATGGGATAATATTTGTAAAATAGCTCCATTGAGTCCAATGTTGGTTATGGAACCAATTCCTATAATTATGAAACCCATGTGAGATACAGAGGAATAAGCTATTCTTTTTTTGAAATTTCGTTGACCAAGAGAAGTTGAAGCTGCATAGATTATTTGGATCGCTCCTATTATTACTAACCAGGGCGAAAATAGATAATGAGCATGAGGTAACAATTCCATGTTGATCCGAATCAATCCATATGCTCCCATCTTTAATAATATTCCCGCTAAAAGCATACATGTACTATAATGTGCTTCCCCATGGGTATCTGGTAACCACGTATGTAGGGGTATAATCGGCAATTTGACAGCATAAGCAATAAGGAAGCCAAAATATAAAAGTATTTCCAAGGTTGCAGGGTATGATTGATTAATTAATCTTTCCAAATCTAATCCTGGTTCGTTGGAACCATATAAGCCCATACCCAGAACTCCGATTAAGAAAAAAATGGAACCGCCTGCAGTATACAAAATAAACTTTGTAGCTGAATATAGACGCCTCTTCCCCCCCCACATGGATAAAAGTAAGTAAACAGGAATTAATTCTAACTCCCACATGATAAAAAAAAGTAAAAGGTCTCGCGAAGAAAATAATCCTATTTGACCACTATACATTGCGAGCATCAGGAAATAGAATAATCGCGAATTCCGTGTAATTGGCCAAGCTGCTAAAGTAGCTAAAGTAGTGATAAATCCTGTCAATAAAATAGATCCTAATGAAAGTCCATCGATTCCCAATCTCCAGTGGAAATCGAAGACATCTATCCATTTATAATCCTCCTTTAATTGGATTAAGGGATCCTCCAGTTGGAAATGATAACAGAACGCATAAGTCATTAGAAGGAATTCTAATAAACAAATAGATATAGTATACCACCTAACGACTTTGTTTCCCTTATGAGGTAAAAAGAAAATTAATGAACCTGCAAATATCGGCAAAACAACAAGTATTGTTAACCAAGGAAAATAACTCATGATAAAGTGATAAAGACAAGATACGTTTTGACCAGAAAAGCCCGTGCTCGATTATTTCGAGCACAGGCTTCTTCGGTAAAGAGGAATCAGACGATTCGAGTGAAGTTTTTTGTAACGTATCAATAAGATAGAGCCATGCTACGTGTTGTTTCAGGCCCTAAATAAACGCGGACACTTAAAAAATCTGTCGGGCAGGCAGATTCACATCTCTTACAACCCACACAATCTTCGGTTCTCGGCGCGGAAGCAATTTGCTTGGCTTTACATCCATCCCAGGGTATCATTTCTAATACATCTGTTGGACAAGCTCGTACACATTGAGTGCATCCTATACATGTATCGTAAATTTTTACGGAATGTGACATTGGATCTATAAATTTTTCTTTTCAACATAAAATTTTTCGATCTGGTAAAAATGAAATTAGTACTATAATGAGTCATATGTATTGTAGACACCAGACGAAGCAATGGTTTATCCAAACTTCAAAAAAAAAAATCTATTTTTTAATCTGTTTGTGAGAAAGCGTGAAGAGAGCCAAGAGACTTTAATTTTGGATTTCAACAATAAATAAGAAATAAGAAAGAATTTTACGAATTGTACAGACGAATTCGAATTAGCCAATAAATTGGCTATCGTCTTTTCAATATAAATTATTGCAATATTCAAATTGCAATATCAATGAATTACAAATACAAAAATTCATTTAAGTGAAAAAGAATACTATGCAATAATCTACTAAAAAAAATGGATATTCTCAAATAATACTAAGAAAATAGTATTGATTTCTATTTATTTTAATATGTGCGCCTTTGTTTAGAGGATTCTATGTCTAATTATTCAAAAGTCTAATTATTCAATAAATTAGATTGATTGATACGAGTGGATTTCCTATTACGATGGATGGAAGAAAGAATGGATAGTCCAATAGCGGCTTCAGCAGCTGCAAGGGCTATAACAAAAATTGCGAAAATATCTCCTTTTAATTGGCGACTATCAAATAGATCAGAAAATGTTACGAGATTTAGATTAATTGAATTCAGTATAAGTTCAAGACATATTAGAGCTCTAACCATGTTTCGGCTTGTGATCAATCCATAGATACCAATCGAAAATAAATAGACACTCAAAAAAAGTACATGCTCAAACATCATTAACTAACTCCTTATCAATCTCGATTCATTTCAATATGAGGGCAAGAATTGAACCGATTCAATTAATTACAATAGAACAATTACACAACAAAAGAAAAAAAAAAAAAAAAAAAAGGAGGTATTTGTTGGCAGTAGATGGATTTTACTAAATCAAAATTGTGATTCTTTAGTTATTTATTTTAGATTTGCAATTCTTATAATTTGTACTTTTTCTAAGTTTTCTTATTGCCGAGCCATAGTAATTGCACCTATTAAAGAAACTAGAAGAATTATGGAAATGAGTTCAAACGGAAGATAAAAATCGGTTGCTAAATGAATTCCAATTTGTTGAACATTATTTATGAGACCCTGTTCTACTATTTGGTTTGATCTTGTAGTCCAAAGAATTCCATACCACGACGTATCTGGGATAGTAGTCATTAGTGAAAAAACAATAGTTATACAAACGAGTGAAGTGAACCCATCTCCAATAGTCCAATAATTCTTATCTTTAGACCATTCTGAGCCATTTACGAACATTACAGCGAATATGATCAAGACATTTATGGCTCCCACATAAATAAGAAGTTGTGCGACAGCTACAAAGTAGGAATTTAATAAAAAATAGAATAAGGATATACAAACAAGAACTAATCCCAGCGAAAAGGCAGAATAAATGGGGTTGGTAAGTAATACTACTCCTAGACCCCCTAGTAGAAGAACAAATCCCCCAAATAGCATAAGAATCTCATGTATTGGTCCAGGTAAATCCATTATGGATAAAAAGAAATTAATAGTATAAAATTTTTCATGAACTGACTAAAACTAAAGGATTCAAGGAAGGAAAAAAGGATTAGGGTATTTTTTTGTGTATAAACTTATAGTTATAAATTATATTATATCACGAAAATCTAGTCTGATTTAAAATAAGAAATAATTTCCAATAAGCAGTAGTTTTTCGTTTTTCTTTATAGTTTAATTTTAAAGTTTAATAAAGAATTATTAGATTTTTATAACAGAAAGACAAAATCAAAGTTTAGTAATCAGTAATCGTTCTTGAATTCGAAGATTTTTCTTTGTTTATTTTACTTTCAGACGAATTCCTAATTGTTTGAATTGTGTAATCTCCCATTATGGAGATTGGTAACCGACTTAAAGCAATTTGATTGTAATTCAATTCATGACGATCATAGGTAGAAAGTTCATATTCTTCAGTCATTGATAAACAGCTTGTTGGACAGTACTCAACACAATTGCCACAAAATATACAAACTCCGAAATCAATACTATAATTAAGCAATTGTTTTCTTTTAATATCCTTTTCAAATCTCCAATCCACAACGGGTAAATCTATCGGACATACGCGAACACATACTTCACAAGCAATACATTTATCAAATTCAAAGTGGATTCGCCCTCGGAAACGCTCTGGTGTAATTGATTTTTCATAAGGGTAGTGAATCGTTATAGGTAAACGATTTGTGTGGGATAAGGTAGTTATGAAACTTTGACCTATGTACCTTGTAGCACGTATTGTTTGTTGACCATAACTCATGAACCCAGTTACCATAGGGAACATATTCATTCTAAATATCTATGAAAAAGATATGTTTCTTTCTCTTGTTTGAGAGAGCTTTTGTGTTGAAAATATTCTTACTATTATTGTATTATCTTATTTATAGTGAAACAAGTTGAGAAGAGGTTGTTAATAAGAGATTGCCCAGGGAAATAGGTAAAAGAAATTTCCATCCAAGATTTAATAACTGATCCATTCTCATCCTCGGTAAAGTCCATCTTATTGTGATAGAAATGAAGAGAAATAAATAAGCTTTAGTTAATGTAATAAATATACCCATTGTCATTTCCAAAATTCCAACTGCTTTATTCATTTGGAAAAAATCAAAAAAGGATATATAGGGAATAGATAAATTCCACCCGCCCAAGTAGAGAACTGTTACAAATAAAGAAGAAACTAATAAATTTAGGTAAGAAACAAGATAAAATAAACCATATTTGATACCGGAATATTCAGTTTGGTAACCTGCTACTAATTCTTCCTCCGCTTCTGGTAAATCAAAGGGTAATCTTTCACATTCTGCCAAAGAAGAAATTAAAAAAACCAGAAAACCTATAGGCTGACGCCAAATATTCCATCCAAAAAAACCGTATTTTGACTGTGCTTCAACTATATCAACTGTACTTGAACTGTTAGATAATCATAGTCGGTGATAACATCACAGTTCCCACCGCTATTTCAAAACCGTACATGAAACCTTAGCTTCATACGGCTTCTCTATGATCAGAAAAAGGAAAGGACTGTTTTGTTCCTAGCCCCGGGGGCGTAGATAGAATTAGATAAAATAAAATAGATTTGAAAGTCCTAAATTAGACCAAAGGAATTCCGTCTGCTAGAATAAGAAAAAGCGCTTCCGAATTGATCTCATCCTTTATAATATAATGAAAATTTTTCTTTGTTCAGTAATAACTTAATCTTGGAATAAAACACTTGTTACTTGTTATAGGAATTCAATTAATAAATGGAAAGAGTTGGGTATTAGTTCATGAGCAATTCTGCATGAATATGGATAGAGGAAGGAAATAATGAAAATTTTTTCTAGTGCACTCCATATCTTTTTTACTATTCTTCTTTCCCCAGGGAGGGGGTATTTAAAAAGAAAAAATGGATAAAGGGTTAATTCGTTCTTGATAGCCATTTCCTTAACAAGTGAATGGGAACATACTCTGGATCGGAATCCGAAGAAAGTACTACTTGATAATTTCTACAAATTGCAAGTCCTTATTATGATTCCTTTTATGGGCAAAAATCTCTAATGTTTTAGATTTTCCATTACTAATCCTTTATGTACTTTAGTGTTCCTAACCCTTCACTAACTTTTGGTGGATTCTTCTTATGGATTATTAAGTTATAGTAATAACTAGGAGTATTCTAGTAATGGAATTCCATATCGTGAATCCTTTATTCTTGGCCGCTTCAAGATATGATGACTAATTAAAAAATATCAACCTTGGGATAAAGAGTTTACACTGCTTATGTTTACTTCCACTTTTTTCTTGTACGTAGGAAATGAGATTTTTTCTTTTTACTACAAATTTATAAGCTGTTTTGTTTCACTCATATAGCTATCTAGTTTAACTTACCAACCCAAATACTAAATAAGAAAAGGAATATAAATAGTTAATGGATTTTATAGGAAAAAGATCTATTTTAACGAATCACACGTAGAGATATTGCTAGCACACAAAAAGTTAATGGTATTTCATAACTAATGGATTGAGCAGCAGCTCGTAGACCGCCTGAAAAAGAATATTTATTATTTGAGCTATATCCTGCCATAAGAAGACCAATAGGAGCTATACTTGAAATGGCAATCCATAAAAAAACACCAATACTAAGATCGGCTAAAACAAAATGATATCCCAAAGGGATAACTAAAAAACTTAATAAAACTGATATGACTGCTATAGAGGGTCCAATGCTAAATAAAGAAATATCTCCTCGGGATGGCAGAATATCTTCTTTAAAAAGTAGCTTAGTCCCATCTGCTATAGCTTGAAGCAGGCCCAGGGGGCCAGCATATTCAGGACCAATACGTTGTTGTATCGACGCAGATATTTCTCTTTCTAACCACACAATTACGAGTACCTCTATTGTTATTCCCAAAAGGAGGGTCAAAATGGGTAGAATCGATATCAGTCCATAGACTTCTTTTAATAATTCCAATTTCGAAAAAGAATTGATAGTTTCTACCTCTACCCTATCTATTATCATTTCAACGATCAACTTCCCCCATAATGATATCTATACTACCTAATATCGTCATGATATCAGCCAATTTCATTTTTTTAACTAGCTGAGGAAGAATTTGCAAATTAATAAACCCGGGTGGACGGATTTTCCATCTCCAGGGGAAAAGGCTATCATCTCCTACTAGATAAATCCCTAATTCACCTTTTGGGGCTTCTACTCTTACATAAAGCTCTTGTCTTGACAATTCAAAATTGGGCGAAGGTTTTTTACCAAGAAATTTATACTCAAAATCATTCCATTCAGAATTATTTTCTTTCTTAAAGCGTCGGACTTCTAAATTTTCATAAGGTCCTCCAGGAATTTTTTCTACAGCTTGTTGAATTATTTTGATGGATTCCCTCATTTCACCAATTCGTACTAAATAGCGAGCTAACGAATCCCCTTCTTTTTGCCATTGGACTTTCCAATCAAATTGGTTGTAAGACTCATAAGGATCTACTTTACGAAGATCCCATTGTATTCCAGAAGCTCGTAACATCGGTCCCGATAAGCCCCAATTTACTGCTTCTTCTCCGCTAATAAAACCTACTCCTTCAACTCGCTCTAAAAAAATTGGATTCTGTGTAATAAGTTGTTGATATTCAACAACTCCGCGTAAAAAATAATCACAGAAATCTAAACATTTATCGATCCATCCATAAGGTAGATCGGCGGCTACTCCTCCGATGCGAAAGTAATTGTGCATCATTCGCATACCTGTAGCAGCTTCAAATAGATCATATATTAATTCTCTCTCTCTAAAAATATAGAAAAAAGGAGTCTGTGCGCCGAGATCCGCCATAAAAGGTCCAAGCCATAGCAAGTGAGAAGCTATCCGGCTTAATTCTAACATAATTACCCTAATATAGCTGGCTCTTTGTGGTATTTGAATATTCTCCAAGAATTCTGGTGCATTTACTGTTATTGCTTCTGTAAACATAGTAGCTAAATAATCCCACCTTGTTACATAAGGTAAGTATTGTATAATAGTTCGGTTTTCCGCGATTTTTTCCATTCCTCTGTGTAAATACCCTAATATGGGTTCACAATCAATAACATCCTCACCATCGAGAGTAACGATCAGTCGAAGAACACCATGCATTGATGGGTGTTGAGGGCCCATATTGACTATCATGAGATCTTTTCTTGTAAGCGGTAGACTCATATCCTTTCTTCCTTAATTCATTATTCCATGAAAATGGATTATTCCATGAATTCCTCAAAGCGAGGCTCATCAAAATGAAAAATCTAAGACTACTATAAGACTACTAAAAAAATAATAAAACAAGAAAAAAATTTGAACGATTAAATTACTGCTCCCGAATATTCAACTGACCGATTAATTTCTTATAACGTACTCTATTTTTCTTTGCCAAATAAGCCAGCAAACGTCGACGTTTTCCCAAAAGTCTTCGTAGACCTCTTTCCGATGAAAAATCTTTTTTGTGTAATTCCAAATGTGAAGCAAGTCTCCGTATCTTATTGGTGAAACTGAATACTTGAAATTCAAC